>NW_023621302.1:0-5615 GCF_014905685.2 Nematolebias whitei
CGGACCTCCAACCTGCCTTTTTTTTGCCCACCTCCGGTGCCCCCTCCACCCGCCCGGTCCTTGTTAATTTTTTCTCTTTGGTGGTCCGTCAGGATGCCGGACCTTAAAGGGGGGGCTATGTCACGGTCAGCGGCCCCCGCTGCCCCCCCCCCATCTGCCTAAGCCTCTGCCTTCTCCTTCAAGCTGCAACCAGGAACCAACTGTCACGGTCAGCGGCCCCGCTGCCCCCCCCATCTGCCTAAGCCTCTGCCTTCTCCTTCAAGCTGCAACCAGGAACCAACATTTATATCTTCAAACAATCATCCCACAAACTTAATCATTTCCTTCCATTTCTAGGTTCTGTCTCTGTCTGCTCTTTATATTTTTGTTGTTCTGCTCTGTGTGTGATTTTCTGTTTATCTGATTCTGTTATTCTCCACTCACTCCTCAGTCTGCCTCTCCACTCAATCTTTATCATTCACACCTGTCCCTCATCAGCCACCTGCCCAGGTGCTCTCGTTACTCACTCTCCCTCTGTCTCATAAAAAGCCTGTCTCTCCTTCACTCCTTGTCCGGTGATTGTTCTGTGTTTACAGACATCTCAGTCCTCTTCTGTCTTGTCTGTTTCTTGTCCACCTGATCATCTGCTCTGCCTTGTTCCTGATCCTGTTGCCCAAGTAAGTTTTGCTGCACCGACAGCTTTTTGTTTTGTTATTGAAATAAATTGTTTTTGTTTTTTGAACTCCTGCCTCGCTCACCTCTCTGCATTTGGGTTCCAACACTGAGGATCGTGACATTGGTTGAATATTGCTGCTGTGGAGCGCTCTGATTTGCTGAGAAGGTTGACTGACGTGGCTACGTCATTTCCTCTCAACCCTGCGCTGCTCTGTCATTGGTGATTTCAGTCACGTGACCCGGAAATGAAAATTCGTTTTCATAGGGAAATAAAATCTGCTTTTTAAAGCTGAAAAGCGCTTTAAAAGTGTATTTTGATACGCTGGTTAAGTTCTTCGAAGCATACTCGCTGAAATTTTGCCACGTTAGAGTTTAAAATCCGTCATTAAATGATGTTTTTGAACAACGCTAGCGATGCTAATTTTAAGCTAACAGCTAACGACCGGATGAGTGACGTGTCACGTCACTTCCTCCATGTCGGAAATGAGCTTTGCCGTGCTTAAAATCACTAAATAAAGCTGCAATATTGTCCCAAAAAACTCATGTTCATGCTATAAAGTCGTGCTTGTTGAAAGTTTGCCACGTTTGTGTAAAAAATCCGTTCAGAAATGTTGGTTTTAACCGAGTCTAGCCGATGCTAATTTTTAGCTAACAGCTAACGACCGGACGCCACAGGAAGTCATAGCGACCCCTACTGGACAACACAAACAGTGTCTGAGTTAAAATTAATAAGGTTGTACTGACACCTTCTGGATAAACGTGAAGATCACAGGTTTTCACTTCAGTTTTAGGTTTAAAGAGTGAAATTAAACGTTTTATTTTTCTGTAAGGCATTTTTGAGTTAACAAACTTCCTCAAAGCTGAATAAACACTGTTATCTTGCATTTTAAAAGTTATAAAGGTATTCATGCAAAGAGCATTTACCAAAGAGACTTTATTCACTGGTAATCCCTTATAAAGGTACAAAATAAAGTTAGGAACTTTTAAAAAAAAAAATAGAAACGGTTCAAATATTCACAGAGTTGAAAAGTTTACTCATTTTGCTTGAAAGATAATACACGTTTAATTGCAAAATCACTAAATAAGAGTAAACTTATCAGGAAAAAGAAACTTTTCTGTTTAAGTTGCCACCTAAAAATAAATCTTCCTGTTTAATTTTAAATAGAAGCCACTGACAGGAGGACAACAGGAATAACAGTTTTTCTGAGGAAGGACTGATCAATCCTGATACATCATCAACTTTTCTTTTTCTTTTCACCACTTGCTTCTATGAGTAACTGTTAAAATAGCAAATTTCTGGAACAGAACGGTTTAATAAACGTTTTAAACCGATGATTGCTGTGAGACTTTTAGGAAAATTGCAGGTTTATAAAAAATTCAGTGCTTTAGAGTAAAATACACTAAAAAGAGCTTGGTAACTGATATCTGTTGAAAAATAAGCACATAAAAGTAACACTGCCAGAGAGCATTTACTTAAATATTCATGAATTGGGGTAAAACCTGAGAAAGGTACCCACATTTGAACAAGTTGACTTATAACAGTACTTCTGTGTAAACCCAAAAAGCTAAAATAGTGTGAAAACTCATTGACTTGAATACAAATATTTACCTGTAAAATATCTGAAGCTTGCAACTGTTTTAAACAGATAAAGTGCTACACAGTGAAAACATGACAGGTGTGTTAGAAAAAGACTTTGACCCAAAAGGGATGGCGGACTGCTTGGAGAACGCATTAGCGCTTCTGACAGCGTCCTTACATCCATATATGAATCAGACAGAGAGCATGAACCCAAAAGAGTTATTGGACAATCTGAAGGAGGTTGCAGAAAGTGTGACCTCTACAGAAATCACAAAGTCAAGTTATGAAAAGCTGGCTAAAATCGCAATTTTGCTGAAAGAATCATTCTATAAGGCTATTGAGAAAGCTGATAACCTCAAACAAAGGTTAGACAGTGAAATAGTGTTTGCTCAGGAAATTGAAGAATACGTCCTTCAATTTAAAAGTGAACACGAGGCCCGCATAAGAAAACATCATGAACAGATGTCTCAATTACAGCAAAATACAAGTGCAGAAATTGATTTGCTGAACAGCAAAATACAAGCACTTGAGGCATCACTATCTGAAGCCAGGAATAAAGACCGTGTGTACCAATCCGTGTGTTCAGACAACGGTGTGCTACAACAACAGTTGCAGATGACAGTAAAGGAGCTGGAGGATTGCAAGGCAGACAAGGCGATGATACTCCGACAATGGCTGAATTTACAAAGTAAATATCAGACAACACAGGAGCACCTGACAGCTTGTGAGGAGAAACTAGCTACAGCTACAAACCAGATTTCTGGAACAGGGCGAGCTGGTCTGAGACTCAGAGACGAACAGTATCAGGGTCCGGGTCAGCCACAACCTCCCCAGACAGATGCTGTTGCACCTCTTCCCCCTGACACCATGCCGTTACCCCCACCCCCATTATGGGCGGTAGGGACAGAACTGCACCAATATGTACCTCTTCCTCCTGACACCATGCCCCCACCCCCACCACCATCACGGGTGGTAGAGACAGACCTGCACCGATATGTACCTCTTCCTCCTTATCAGCCACCCCCACCCCCATTATGGGCGGTAGGGGCAGGCCTTGACCAATCTGCACCAATCACGCATGTGAGACCATTGATATCTTCTCCATCAATGGATGACTTGCAAAAAATCTCAAAATATGTACAACGCTTCGTTCCTGGACCGATGGGCTCATCTGGAACAAAAGCGTACCTCAGAGATCTGGATTTCAGATTGAGATCTTATCCTAATGCTACGGTAGAAGATAAGATCAGTCTGATACGACTCACGTCAGACAGAGAGGTGTTTACCTTCATCGAGCGTCTACCAGATGCAACGAGAAGGGATTACAAACTTCTGTGTGATGCTCTGATCAAAGAGTACGACTCCTGCACAGGACCAGCTGGATACCCAGCCGCAGAAAAGGTCACGCAGGGTAAAGCTGAACATCCAAAAGTTTATTACAAAAGAATCTTCCAAGCTTATTTTGGTAACAGAAATGATACCGGAATGGAGGAAGAAGAAGGTTTTAAGTTTGTTTTCAGCAAAAATCTCCACACTGATTTTAAACAATCAGTACAAATGATGGCAAATTTCAGAGAAAAATCCATCAGTGAGATTAAGCAGTGTGCTGTGAATGTGTTTGAGGCACGTTCTCATGCCAAGACGCCCATAGAAGTGTTTCCTGGTGTAAAGGTTAAACCCCACTCCCTAGAAATGGAAGGAAGGTGCGAGTATCCACCTCCTCCTAAGAAGGAGAGAAAACAGTCTGTTCAAAATAACAAACCACGTAATGAAGGTGCACGCTGGGACAAAAATGCTCCTCTTTCAGAGGATGAACGTGATTATCGTAAAAGGGGTGAGCGTAGGACGCAACGATATGTCAAACCATATCATCAGGGGCAGTACGTAAAGGAACCCCCGAAAGACGTACCTGACCGTCCCCCACCTCGGACGAAACGAACCGAGGCGAAAAAATCACAAAAGTTCCAGAAACAAGGCCCTACACCTCTGAACTCGGAAGAGACAGAGAAAATACGCAGGTTGTTAGAAACTTTGAAACACACTGACACGGGAACCCATCCAGGAGCACTATGCAGTAATGTAATTCCCATTACATCTGAGGGCGCGAATGACAACATAACAGATGTCGGTGGAACACACCAAGACATAACTGTTGTTGCCTCAAACAACCCCTCATCAGAAGAAGGGGGGGTAAACACACACAAACGGTGACGAGTCATCGCAGGCTGAACACTCAGAAACAGCTTCTGCTGTGCTGACGGTTCAGACAAACCAAGATTACACAGATAAGGCTGAACGCGTGAAGAAGCGTCAGAAAAAAACCAAAAGGTTTCTGTGTAACTTTATCAGAAAGGGGGTCGCCAAAAAGGCGTACCTGTCAGTAACACTCGAAGGTGTCCTCACACACGAAGCACTCTTGGACGGTGGGGCAGACATAACAATTATGTCAGCTAAACTGTTCGAGGAGCTGAGGACGGCCGCTGCCAGTGTTAACAGGATAATACCTCTCTCTGAATGTGCTATAGAAATGCAGGGTCTCTCGGAGAATAAAACAACCCTGACAGCTATAGCAATGGTTCACATGCAGATTGGCAATATGACACTGTACCATCCGGTACACGTGACTCATGTTGACTCATTCCCATTTTTGGTTGGCCAGGATTTTATAAATCGCTTTAACGCGATTATAGATTATGGTGATCAAATAATGTGGACAAAAGTGAGCAAACCACTGCCAATAGATACGCCTCCGGAGTGTGACACAGACTGCCCAACAGCAGGTACCGCGGAAGGCACAAAGGACTCCTCAGCCGAGGACACGAGCCCGGTGAGTACTCCTCTGACATCATGTGAAACCAAAGAGACCCACCAAGTGGTCCAAACTCTGACTCAACAAGACAGCATCCTCTGTGAGCTGGAGCAGTCAGAGTCCACCAAACACTACCTACCACTGGTTGTTAAGGGTGTACAGATCCAAGGGTCCCACACCAACGATGCTGTACTGTCTCTGTGGACAGATAAATCAGCAATTAACCGAGCTTTCTACGAAACCTTGGTTCACAAACACGTTGGTCTAGAACTAATTAAAAAAGCTTTCCGCTTTCCATTAGTTCCCAATAGTTCACAGGTAATGACCGCAGAAGGAGTCATTAACCTAAAACTGAACTGGAATCAACGAGAACTTGTTCACCCGTTTCTCGTTATCCAAAACTTACCACATGCATCCTACATAGGCTCTGACATTTTGGTAAGGTTGGGTGTCCACGTGGACACCATCAACAAGGTGCTGTGGTCCCTCAAACCAGCCACAAAGGATCCTCCTGTGCTAGACACAACGAGCCTTAAGGCTGGGCAGACCATTCCAGAGGCCTGCCAAGTTGCT
>NW_023621303.1:0-5614 GCF_014905685.2 Nematolebias whitei
ATATATATCAGAGTCAGAGTTTCTTTATTGTCATTCGCACCACATGTGGTACATGTGGTGGAACAAATTATATACACAGGGTCCCAGTTACATCCAACAATAAAATGTAAAAGAAAAACAGTAATAACATATAAGATATGAACTATGAAAAACATCTACTAAAAATACACTAAGCACTAATGGCATAAAAAAATTACGTCGAACAGCAGCACAAATCCGAGAAAGCACCCTGCAGATGTTGGATGGTGCCTACCATGGTGCGCCAAGATTCATAACTGGCTGTAACTACCATACCCACCACTGCGCCCTATATTTACTGGTTAACTGGTCATCATTAACTTCACGCAGACTCTCTCACTGGTACTTTTTAATCTTTAAATCACTTCTTGGTCTGCTGCCTTCATACATCTCCTCTTACATGTCACTGCGTGAGTGCAGCTACAGCGTGCGCTCTCAAGACATTATTACATGCAGTGTTCCCACTGTGAGGACTGAACTAGGCAAAAGGGCCTTCTCTTACTCCCCTCCTGTTTCCTGGAATATCTTTCAAAAAGATCTGAAGCTCTCGACCTTGATCTCTCTAAGTGGCTTCAAACATCTGTTAAGTTCATGGCCAATGCAGGCATGTTCCTGTTTTTAGCATTCTACATCGCCTTACAACCTTGCTGTTTTTGTTTTGTTTTTTTTAATACCATTTTCTTATATTTGTTCTCCTCAATTTGTATGATTTATTTTATGATTGTGTACTGTTGTCTTTGCTGTCATCACTCTTTGTTAAAATCAGGTCTCTCTTGTAAATGAGTCCCCAAGGCTCAATGGGATTAGCCTGTATAAATAAAGGCTGAATGACTGAATATGCAACCTCTACATTATTGGCAATTTTAATGTTTATCATATCTACCAATACTGAAACCTTTAGGACATCCATTTACTCCTCTGTTTCTTGACATGACTGCAAACAAGCTACTTCAGTCTGGTTTCAAGTGCTGCCTACCTTTACCATTTAATGCACTGGTAATTCTGACAAACCAAGTAATCTTTTACTCATAACATTTATTCTGCAGTCATGTGGATAAGGCAACAATTTTCACTAGAATTTTTTTTTTCATAGCTCCAGAAAGATGGAACACTGACAACACTCCAGAAACAAGAAACCATGAAACAGGTTTTACAGAGAGAGATGTTGTACCTTCTAATACTAAAGAAGAAAGAAGATGGAAAGGAAAGCAAAAGGAATATTGTGTTTCTGCTATCTTGAAGTAGGTCATTTATGCGGAGCAGCATTTGTCTTTAAGGACAGCCCTATTAATCATGAAACGGGCAGTGTCAATGCCCAAAGGCTTTACTCTGCAGGTGGGTTGTCCCTCTGGATGCCAGGGCCACAACCTCAGTGTTCTGCCTACGTTCTCATCTCTTTTCTTTTCTTCTTATCCCCGGGTATTTTGAAGCTATGAAATGGCTTTTTTTGCACGTCCTCTGTACTCTTCTTAAGCTGACTTCTTTCTCTAGCATTGCTTTTGTTTGTCCTTGAAACTTTAGGAACACAAAGTAAAGTCCACATTTCACATTCCACTCATTTTTTTTTCCTTATTCTGTATCTTTTTTAATGAAAGATGATGTTACTTAAGGGGAAAAATACTAGTAGGTTCCAATAAATGTGTTTTGCTCATTTAAAATTTGTATTGAAATTAACTGAATATTCTTAAAAAAATGTGACTTTTTTTTATAACAAAGCAACAAATCTTTCATTTTGTGGAATATAAACTTTAAACAGCTTGTACTTAGGGCTAAAAATTAGCTTTCATAAAAAATTGGTTGCAGACATTTGTGTAACAATAACAATGAATAATATTGTAGCCATCTAGAAGTATCCTGCACTTATCAGCTTTTTGTCACACTCATGCCTCCACTTTTAGGCAATCAGTTCTTTAAGATGAAGGTGAATTTCAGCACTCTCAAAAGGTTTTCAGTGAAAAAAAGTCTAAACTGGCTTCTTAAGCAGTCCAAGATTTTGTATCCATTTATCTTGTGCACTATATTGTTCTAACTTCAAGTAGATGTCCTGCTGAAAGATGTAAGACCTGTGCTTGAAACCTTCTTGTGTCATGGCTGGTAACACAGTCACTCTAAAATGCCTTAATTTTGTTTTCTTTTTTATCATTCATTTTAATATTCAGTGTCTTCACTACTAGCATTTTGTTAACAGCTGCTGTTTTAAGTGTGCTTCATAAATAAAGTTGACTTGACTCCTAGAAGTAGCAACGTACAGTACACACATCAGGTTTTCAATATTACTTGTGGAAATGTTTACTAATGTCTTCATTTTTCATCATGAAATTAAAATCAATGATCTTTTTATCAATAATGCTAGCCTTTTGTTTCATACTTTTGTTGATGTCTTTGGAGTCGACCTAGTGAGCACAATTAGTTTAATGTGCTGCATGTTGTACAGGCTGATATCATCATTAAAGATACAGTAGATCAGTTTGAAAGTTTTTTTTTTTTTTTGTTCCCCATCACAGACCAAAGAAGGAAATTGGAAATACCCTCCCTATGTCCATAAATACATCTGTACTTACGTCCGTACATACGACCGTGCTTATGTCTATACATATGGCTGTGCTAATGTCCATACTTATGTAGAACATACGACCGACCGTATGTAAGAGTTCCACTGACTCCAGCTCCTCCTCCAAGATGGCCACCAATTACCATTAGCTGTCGGCCATCCACCTGATGAGGTCCTTCTACTATTTAAGGCTGCAGTCCAGTGTGACTCATTGCTGGAGCATTGTACCATTTTGGTATTTATACTTGGCCTGTATATCGTCTAACAAATGAATTGTACTTACCTTGTTCTTGTGCCTGCAGTCATCCTGCCTCTTTGGCTCCTGTCCAGTCCTGGTCCTGCCATAACTCCAGTCCCTGTCTCCCGTGCCTTGCCTTCCAGTCACTCGTCTGTTCGACCTACCTTGCCTGTCCTGCCTGGTTTCTCATCTCTGGAGTTCTTGGTGGATTATAATCTGCGCTTAACATTTGTGCCACCACCTGTAAGAGAAAACAAACAAATTACCAAATGTGCTCTGCCTTGCAAGTGGACCCCACTGACCCAGTTCTCTTTCCCAGGATCTCCAAGAGATGACCACCTGTAAATATTATCACTGTAAATAATAAACACTGTTACTTTTTCTATGTGAGTCTTGTCCTGTTCTGGTCTCGTACCACTCTGGGTTCCCTGCGTTCTGACACCGTACTAACAACTGTATTTATGTTCATACTTACATCCATACTTTTGTCCATACATCCCTACTTAGGTTTGTACATAAATCTGTACTTACATCCATACATAAGTCTGTACATAGGTCCATATTTATGTCTGTACTTATGTCCGTACTTACGTCCGTACTTATGTACATACTTATGTACATACTTACGTCTGTACATACGTACCTCCCTACTTAGGTTTGTACATATATCTGTACTTAAGTCTGTACATACGTCCCTACTAATACTGTCAAGTTAGGTTGGGCATAAGTGTATTGTTGGTTATCCATTGTATTCCATACCACTTTTAAAACATTTCTTCTTGCCATGAAAAAGAAATGAATAATTTTCCCAGTTTTATGGCTATGAAACATACTGACCAACATTTTTACAGTTAACATGATGGAATTACTGTACAAAAGAATTTGTTTGTCATAGTCGTATACAGGAATATGCAAAAGAAATGTATTCGTTATCAGTTTAAAATGTTATGTATAAAAATTTTAACTATCTGACCAGCCCTGCATCACAGTACAATATCAACTTCTTATTTAATCAGTGAAATTTACTGGCACACATTAGTACCTCAAACACTGTCAGGGGTATAAGGATTAAAAGAATTATTGTTGTGTACGGTAACATTCCAAAAGAGAGAGGTTATCAGTTTCAGCTCTCAGTCAAGTGGAGAAAACGATTTATTAAATATTAGCTTGAAGCAAGGATTGGTCACAGTTATGGTTGGATTAAGTCTCCATGGCAATAATGTCAGTCAGTCTCCTCTGAGGTGATGGAAACTCCACTGTTGGGGTGTGTGTAAGGAAAGGCTTGCCCATAACTGCTATTGATAGTGTAACATATTTCAGTCAGATTCCATGGTCATATATCTTGGTGCATTTGAGACACGAGATAAGAGAGGATTTATGAGCACAGACCTCTGCTAAGTCAAGGTGAACACCAGAGATATGGTGCTTTTGTGTGAGAATGTGTAGGAGTGTGTGCTCAGTTCAATGTTTTGTTAAAGAAGCCACATGATAAAGTATTACCATTGCATGCACACTATACAGACATTACCAACGTGGTGATTTGAATGTGGTTTTTCAACAATGTGGTGGTTTAAACTTGACTTTTCACTTTGTAGAAATAAAGAGTTGATAATAGTCCATCCTTCATTTTTCTCGGTATTATCCTTTTTTTCCATTCATTCATTTCAATTGCATTTAATTCAGTTTATTTCTATAGTGCCAAGTCTCAACAGAAGTTTTCTCAGGGCAAGGTACAGAGACATTCATATAAATAAATTAATTTTATAGTTACAGAAGTTGAAGTGTCACCCAACAGGCATTTGGCAGAAGGCAAAATAGATTCAAGTGCTTCCCCACTTTTCATTTTGAGCAGTCTATGTAACAAAGCTAACAATTTAATTCGGCATTTCTAAATCTGTCAAGTTGCTATATTTGACACAGTTTTTCCCTATATGTATGCTTTTCATGTTTTGAAAAATAAGTAAAAAAGGTTCAAAGGATACAATTATATCTCCTAAGGTAGCCCATAGCAATGTATCCCAGAGCCTAAACTGGTTATAATTTTTAAAAAGTAAGTATACTTGTTGAGTTTTGGCATTGGAAATGATGCTTATTTAATTTATATCTATTTTATTTTATTTATATCATAATTGTGAGGGAAAACACCAAAGCTGAGGGCTGACACAGGACAGGACTTTGACATCTCAGGAACACAAGGTAAGAAAGATCTGAAAAGGAGGACTGGTAAGTAGGGTTTCAGACAGCAGGTTTCTAAAATTTAGGTGAATGGTTTCTCTTTCAGTTTCCTTCAAGTTTGTAGATACAGACAGAAGAGGATTCCAGACAGGCAGGTGACAAAAGGTTGCTTAAGGTCCAGTCTTTTCTTTGGATACACGGGCGTTATACAGGTAGGTCCACTTCAGAGTCAGGTTCTCAGGGAAAAACAGGAGCTAAGTGGACAGAGAGGACAGACTGGTGAGTATGATCTCAAATCTCAGAAACACAGGAAGGCTGTCATTATACCAATGTGTATGTAATGTTCCAGTATCATCATCCTTATATACTCCAGGAGATCATTAACAGGATCGGTTCCCTCATTGGTGCCAATCTGCCAAAAGGGAGGAATTGCAAGGCAAAACCACTGGAATCCCACAATTCATGAGTAAATGAGCATTACTGCTAACTTTTATATATTAGTTGCCAACAGGAAATGTCATTAAACATTTTTTTAGGCTTTACTATCTAACATACGGTTATGTTAAGTCTTTCTTGATTTTATTTTATTTTTATTATATATGTATATATTATATATTAAAATATATATATAT
>NW_023621304.1:0-5613 GCF_014905685.2 Nematolebias whitei
TTGATCATTAATGATGATTTATTTCAACTTTCGTGTCACTTTTACACACACCCTCCGGAGACCGTCATTTTGAGAGCTTTCTCTCTCATGAGCTCTGCGATTGTTTGCCCAGAGCGCTGTCTTGCAGGCGAACTCTGGGGAAACGCTGAGCTGCAGGTTGCCGGAGTGAAGAGGGCTGGATTCTGACGGGCGGGGCTGGTGGTGGAACTCAGCGAGAGCCGCGGCCGTGGAAAAGTCGAAGCTTGCTCGCGACGGTCCCTCCAGCGGGACAGGGTGGGCCGCGCGGCTTGATGAGGTGGTGCACAGCCTCTGGCACCTCCTCCGACTGTTTCACTTCGCCAGCATGGTTTGAAGCTGCTCTGAACAGCGCGTCCGCGATGTTTCATCAGGTCTTGTGCAGATTCTCCGGCAGCGAGGGGAGTAACGAAGCCAGGTGGGTCGTTGGGTCGTCGTCCTCCGCGCTGCAGTCCTCGACAGGCAACCCGTGGGAGAGGCACACATGTTGAGCTGGCGTCAGCTGCCTGACAGAGGGAGTTCTTCGTCTCCAAGGCAGGTCTGCGGCCTTCAATCCCTTTGGACATGCTATGTGCTAGCAGCGCGCGTTGTTGCTAACTGCGGCTGCCTGAAAAACACATTGGTGGGCTCGATTCGAGAGCGTGTTCGCCGTCTGGTTCGTGTTCCTCCGGAGGGACGGGACGCTGCTCCGGCCTGGGCAGCTTCGCTCCGGAAGCTTCCGCGAGGCTTGGCTCCAGGAGGGGTTACCGAGGAATAGCCCCGCTCGGTGAATCCCTCAACTCTGGTGATGGGAGCGGACTGGGGACCGACTCCTCTAATCTACCAGGAAAGAACCGTCTGCGGCCTCGCCCGTGGAACGTCCTGTTGGAACGTGAGGCCGTATGGATCAAGACGGTGAGCCACAGTGGAGCCCAGTGAAAAACAACCTTCCCGCCGATCATCCGAACTGGCGGGAAAAGGCGAGGGACGTAGAAAAAAGGGGTCCCTTCATGTCAGCCTCCTCCCGGGTTCCGCCGGGCAACCCCTGAGGGCGCCGTCGGCCGGGAGCGGTGTGATCGCCGATGCGAAACGAGGTGGGATGGGGTGAGCATTCACTCAGCCCCCCTCCACCTACACTACGCTACCCGGGAGGGAATGAGCAGCGGGGCTGCAGCTGAACACGCCTTGCCCCGGAGGAACCATCCGGTTCGCCCCGAGGGTCGGCGATAAGAGGAAAAAACACAAGATGGCGTTGTCCAGCGTGTAGTGACCTGTCACTGGGAAATGTTCCACGACGCTTACCTTGGAATAAGACTGCTGTCATCTTCTCCTCGGGGAGGAGAACTCACCGGACGACCGGAGGTCGACTGCCGGGCCCAGCATCCTTCACAAGGTTGGTCATTTACACAACTTATCTTCTTTGTTCTTCTGACAGTGCTATATTAGCTCGCTGAAGAAAAAATGGGAGCCGATTTCCCGCTCTTAACGTAATTTATACGGACCGGGTAGGGCCCACACAGCAGGTGGGCGTGGACTAATTTTTTTTCAGTGCTTATGCTCTGCATAACGGGATAAACCCACTAAAGCGAAGGCCTTAAAGGGCGAAGCTTATATGACATAGAACTAACCCCAAAATAAAGAACCAGTGTGAATAAAGAATATTAGAAAGTCAATACATAAAAGAAAAGAAAAGAAAAATAGCTTTTAGAGACAACTCTTCCACTCTTTATCAGACTCACCACATGCAGCTGCACCAACACACTCCCAGCATGCAACGCAGAAAGAAAGAAAGAAAGAAAGAAAGAAAGATAAATTCATGAGGGTTTGGTTCACTGAAGTGAACTTCCAATAAAGAAAATAAATTCATGTCATTACAGATAATAACCACTAGAGGGCAGCAGAGGCTTTTAGCTTAATCTCGTTCCAAATTTTGGCTCCCTCTCTTTGCTTGGGTTATACTGTACGTAAATTGATTTTTTTTGTTTGTTTAGACTTCATAAAATAATTTGAAATATTCTTATTGTTTAATAATTTGCAAAACTCAACTTCTATGGATAGTTTCTATCATTTGTTTTGTATAGCTCTTTTGTCTCATTAAACAAACATGAACATTCCTTCAGCATCTTTTTATGTACAGCACTGTTGCAGCTGTGGTTGTTTTAAAGGGTTTTATAAATAAAGCATTATTGTTGTTGTTATTATTATTATTATTATTATTAATAATAATAATAATAATAATAATAATAATAATAATAAAATAAAATGTACCCACAAATTATAAAGGTACTTTTTAGCTGTTTTGACATTTTGTAAATACACACAGATTTGTGTATTTCCCCTTTAATTGGCATATTTCTCGAAATGCCTTTTAATCTCACTATAAATGTAGAGATGAGTTATTTATGCTACTACAGACAACATCCTCAAAGCCACCTGTGTAGACACATTTGTTTTTATAGTTTCAAAGAAAGTTTGGACAAACATTATTCTGAAAATTATTTCAGTATCTAAAAGTGTTATTAACCTTGTTGGAATTTGTAGTTTATTAAATCATAAAACCTAATTTAAAATCACCTGCAATGCTTGACATATCCAAGGCAGTTCTTTGTTTGGTCTTATTGTGTGTAGATTGAAGTATAATTCTGTACAAGTACAGAGGCTATGCATGTGTTTGTACTTCTTTTTTCATGCAATATTTACTTTTAAACAGAGAAAAGGCAAAGAGTGGGTACAAAAGTCTGAATGTTATCAACAGAACTGTTTGATGCTGAAAATGTATCCCATCTGCACCATGTTGGTTCTCTTCACCTCAGCTTCAGGAGAAATCTTTTCGGACACATTAGAATGTTTTGCTGTTGCAGTCTTCTTCACATTTTAGCCCAGTGAAGTTTTAACAGGTCCAGAGGGAAAATCCAGACATCTCTCCTCCCTACCCCAAACTCCACCAAGGTAATGCTGAGGCTAGGGATGTTCCTCGAACAGGTTCTGGGTTATCCTTGGGCTCTCCTCCCACTGCAGCGAGCCTGGAAAACCAACAGTCAGGAGGCATGCTTTTCAGACACCCCCAGATTGAGTTCAGCTGTTTGTTTCCAGGTTCTTGTTTTTTCTGTCTAAATCTTGTGAGCACATCAGAACATAGACAGGCCTGTTGATTCAGGACTGCACTTTTTGCCTCAGCTCTTTCTTCACAACAGACTGGTGCAAGGGCCTAACCAGTGCACAAAGCCTGCAGCTTGAGGCCGAGACTTGTCCCCGAACAGGGCGAATCATTCCACGTCAGTTTCAGGAGCTTCATTGTGTCAAAGTTAGAAGAACGGACTCATCCAGGCTGCTCTACACTTGTTTACAAACCTCTTCAAAGAGTTCTTCATGGCCTGAAGACAGCAACATCTGCAAAAAGGTTAAATGGACCCTAAGGTTTGTCAAGTATGCACCATATACTCTCCATTACATTAGATGTAAATACCAGACCATTCAATTTAGCATAAAATGACCCAGAATATAAATTTCCACTACATTTGCATCACAAAATGAAATATTTATTTTAACATAATATTTACCCATTTAGCAATTGCGTTCATTCAGTTTAAATTGCAGGATCTGGCTGATGGGAGGGATGTGGGTTTCATGAACCTATTACTATTAAAACCAACCTGTGTCAGAATGTTAGGTACAGCAGAATTGTGCAACAATTATACTTTTACGTTTTGAGACAAACATGTTTTGGTCACAGTCAGAATGCTGCTGACTTCTGTTAGTGGGTTTCAAATCTGTTCTTTTAAGGGTGTTTCTTAAAACTATTCTTTCATTACAAACGTTTGTTTTATACATTAATCAGCCTCGACACTCACATGAATAAGCAATGATTGCCATTCATTTGCTCATTACAGCAGCACCTGCACAGTAGAGGCATATAAACACACACCTGGTTCAGAAAAATCTTAAATGGATAAGATTAGAGATTTAAGGAACAGGGAACTGTGACGGGTGCTAAGGTTAACATCTCATTAACAGTGTTCTCAAGACACCAAGACACGTAGTCAGGTTAACTGAATAGATGAGCACCATATTTCATAAGGAGCACACATCAATAACACACTTATCAATGCAGATGAGGGCAAAGGATGGCAGGTGTGTGTTGTGCTGGAAAAATTAATCTAATCCACAGAGCTATAAAGGGCAGGTTTTATAGGCTCTGGAGGCTGGATGTTGATACCACAGGTCACCAGCTGAGGTCCTGTGGAGTTCATGCCTCCATGAGGTTACACACACGCACGCACACGATTTGCTTTAAATACCACGTTACATTTTTCACTGTTTTATCTATACTTTGTCTTTGTTTATATTCTTTACACAATCTGACTTAGGAATGTTTATTTACAAACCGGATTCCAAAAAAGTTGGGACACTAAACAAATTGTTAATAAAAACTCAATGCCATGATGTGGAGATGGCAAATGTCAATGTTTTAGTCATAATATAACATAGATGACAGATCAAAAGTTTAATCTGAGTAAATGTAACATTTTAAAGGAAAAATATGTTGATTCGAAATTTCACAGTGTCAACAAATCCCAAAAAAGTTGGGACAAGTAGCAATAAGTGGCTGGAAAAAGGAAATTGAGCATATAACGAACAGCTGGAAGACCAATTAACACTAATTAGGTCAATTGACAACATGATTGGGTATAAAAAGAGCTTCTCAGAGTGTCAGTGTCTCTCAGAAGCCAAGATGGTAAGAGGATCACCAATTTCACCATTGTTGCGCAGAAAGATAGTGCAGCAATACCAGAATGGTGTTACCCAGCGTAAAATAGCAAAGACTTAAGTTATCATCATCAACCGTGCATCAAAAGATTCATAGAATCTGTAACAATTACTGTGTGTAAGGATCAAGGCCGTAAAACTCTACTGGATGCTCGTGATCTCCAGGCCCTTAAACGTCACTGCACCTCAAACAGGAATGCCATTGTCAAAGAAATAACAGAATGGGCTCAGGAATACTTCCAGAAAGCATTGTCAATGAACACAATCCACCGTGCCATCCGCCGTTGCCAGCTGAAACTCTACAGTGCAAAGAGGAAGCCATTTCTAAGCAAGCTCCACAAGCTCAGACGTTTGCACTGGGCCAGGGGTCATTTAAAATGGAGTGTGGCAAAATGGAAGACTGTTCTGTGGTCAGATGAGTCACGATTTGAAGTTCTTTATGGAACACTGGGACACCATGTCATCCGGACCAGAGAGGACAAAGACAGCCCAAGTTGTTATCAACGCTCCGTTCAGAAGCCTGCATCACTGATGGTATGGGTTTGCATGAGCGCTTGTGGCATGGGCAGCTTGCATGTATGGAAAGGCACCATTAATGCAGAGAACTATGTTCAGGTTCTAGAACAACATATGCTCCCATCTAGACGTCATCTCTTTCAGGGAAGACCCTGCATTTTTCAACACGATAATGCCAGACCACATTCTGCAGCAATCACAACATCATGGCTACGTAGGAGAAGGATCTGGGTACTGAAATGGCCAGCCTGCAGTCCAGATCTTTGACCTATAGAGAACATTTGGCGCATCATAAAGAGGAAGGTGCGACAAAGAAGGCCCAAGACGATTGAACAG
>NW_023621305.1:0-5612 GCF_014905685.2 Nematolebias whitei
CGCGGGTCTTCAGGGTACGGATCCCCCCGTGATAAACGAGGGACTACTGTATCTCACTGGGCTGTGACTAGTTTGAGAATGACATTTGTGATGGTGTCTCCAGAATCTTTACAATGTTCATGGTGGGTCTGTTTCTTTTTATGAGTCACAGAGTCCTGTCGCTTGAGTTCAAACCACATTCAAAAATTTTGTTAGACAAATCTTGAGTCCTGATAGTTCTTTGACAGAAAAAAAAATGTATGTAAATATCCATCTCTAAAATCCACACTGAAGATGAATAATAACGATTGAAAAACTGGTCCAGCGCTGCATTTGAAGAGTGTACTCCAGCAGATTAAATCATATATGAGGCATTCACCCATTGGAGTTCTTTTATGTGGGGATTTACCAGAACCCCTGGAAATGTTTAATGGTTTGAAAATCATTTTGTATCCATCCCCTGCTTTTCAATAACCTTTTGTGATTTAGGACAATCACTTAAAGTAGGTGAATTTTTGACAATCACTTAATTCACATTACGCTTTTATTTAATTGGTATTACTGTGTTGAAATTTAATTTCGCCATGACATTAAAGTTTAGTTGTTAGGTTTAACAACCAAAGCAATACTTCACCCAAAACAGTTCACAACAGTAGAGTCACTACTTGGTTCCCTGCAGCCAAGCTCTGCTGAGGTTTTCCCTGGGCCGTATGAAACAACATTTACCGACATCATACTTTCTAACAATGGTCTGTTTAGTATTAGTATTGTTTTTTTCTCTTGGCTCTTGTTTAGGATTCACCACAGCCAGCATGAAAGATATGACACATTTCAAGCCAGATGCCCGTCTTGATGCAACCTAGGTTTGAACCCACAGCCACAGGATTACAAGACCACTGACCACCAAGTTGCAGCAGCCCTCTGAGTATCACCATTAAAACCAAGAACTATGTGCTTTAAGTGTTCTGGGAAGATGAGATCTTAGAATTACTCCGTAAATGTATTTACATTTTGTTCTGTGGAGGTCGTTAATTCTGATCACTAGAAGGCACTAAATTTACAGCACAAAGCGCAAGAGACTGTAGAAGTATGAGTAATAATGAGCTTTAAATGGCATCAGGTGTAATGGAAGTGTAATTAAGTTCCTGAGACTAACCATTGTCTCTTTTTTTATTACAACCCGACCATGGATAAGCAGCAGAAATTTAGTCATACTTCTGAAATTGAAATATCTTTCCATCAATTTGTAACTTTCATTAGAATTGAAAATCTTTTCTTTAAAATAAAGTATTACATGTAGTGAAGTGCCAAATTTTTTTCATTTTTTTCATTTAGCCTTTATTTATACAGGGTAGTCTCATTGAGCCACGAGAACTCATTTTCAAGAGAGACCTGTTTAGGGAGCACATGGTGGGGGTTAAGGGCCTTGCTCATGGGCCCCGAGTGGGGCGAATGAGGGTGGGGGCAAGTGTGGGTGTTTCACCTACCCCACCCACAATTTTGATGTTGTCGGGGCCGGGGCGTGAACCGGCGATCTTCGGATCACAAGCCCACCTCTCTAACCTCTGCGCCACCACTCCCCACAAATAGTTTTCATGTTCTTACTTTTTTTTTTTGTGCGTGGTCTACCAAGTCCAATAACTTGTTCAAGTGTTTTATGTCCTCTTGGTTACATTCATTCAATTTCTGATTCATATTTATGGTCAGGTCACAATAACAGCAGGTCCAGGAGGGAACCCAGATATCACTCTCCTCAGTAACACTCTCCAGCTCCTCCTGGGAGATACCAAGGTGTTCCCAGGCCAGAGCAGATTCATAAACCCTCCAGAAAGTTCTCTGTCTGCTTCAAGTTCTACTTCCAGTGCAACACGCACAGGAAACCTCCAAACGGAGTAATCCAGGAGACATCCTAATTAGTTGTCCAAATGCCTTCAGCTGACACCTTTCAATCTGAGGAGCAGCAGCACAGAGACCATAAAAACACGTCTTTAAACTCATCACAAGTGTGGACCTCGAACCTTGAGTGAACTTTATGGATTTAATGCGACCTGTTGAATCCAATTTTTATTGAAAAATCCATACTCTCATAAGGCCTTGTTTTGACCACTTTCTGTGCATAAAATAAACACAACAAACACCAATGTGTGTAATTGTTTGATAACATTATTTGGCAACAAAATTGCTAATCTTACAGCCCCAAACTTGCTGATTTTTAAAAGTTTAAACCAGTACAAAAAACGTAAAGAAATAATTTTTCTTCACTGTTTGTCTGAGGCGAGCTGGTCTGGGAAGCTCGGTCCTCGCCTCCTGTTAGGTATTCTCTCTCGTACCCAACAGAAAAAAAACCACCACACAGGACAGAGTAAGGTTTTTGGCCAATGCTCCTTGCAAGGAGGGAAATCCACCTCTGGTCTGAAACCAGAGGTGAACTCCAAAGCCTTGCTGTTAGAACTGACTTTTAGTTGGTAAGAGTGACACATAAGTGTTTGGCTTGGAACACTCTTTGATCAGAACAAAACATCTTGTACATGTTCAGTTGATTAAAAGCTTATTGTAATGAGTTTCTGATACCATCTGTATCAGTTGAAATCATCTGTATCAGTTTAAGGGTGAGGAGAAAAACAATGACAGTGCTGGAATACTAGTTGATACGTTTTGACATGTTTGTTTTTTAACAAACAGTTCTAAGTAAAAACAGCTTTTGTAGATACAGGGAATTACTATCAGCTCGGATGTGGACTGATAGTATCAGAAACTTTTTGCTTTGTATGCATAGAAGTACAGGAATCATGAAGCAGTTTAAAATGATAACATGAAAAACTCTTACACCTCCTTCTACAGGTGTGCAGTGGAGAGCCTCCTGTGCTCCAGCATCAACGTGTGGCATGGAGGCTGCACAGCTGCAGAAAGAAAAGCTCTGCAGAGAGTGGTGAAGGCTGCACAGAAGATGTTGGAGTCAGTCTCCCCACCATCACAGACATCTACACCTCCAGATGCAGGAGCATTAAGTGTAGAACCACTAGACTGATTCTAGACTAGCTTCTACCCTGAAGCTGATAGACTCATGAATCCCTAACCAGAAAAATCACTGTAATGACACTTTAATTGGTGATATGTGACTTATCTGTGCTGCTGATTATCCATGCTGCTGATCTCTTGCCTTCATGCTTCATGATTCAGTTTTTTCAAATGTGATTCCGATGGAGTTTTTTCTTTCCACTGTTGCCACTGTGCTTGCTCAGGATGGGAGATTGCAACAAAGCCAAGATTCAACTTGTCTGCTGGATTCCTTAGATAGAGAACTTTACTAATTGGCTTTTATGTGAATATTTCTGTAAAGTGCCCTGAGACAACTTTGCTGTGATTTGGTGCTATATGAATAAACTGAATTGAATTGAATGTAGTTCTATTTTTTCAAATGTTGTTCATTTACACCTTATGGCCACCATAGTAATCATGTTTGGGCTGCTCTTTTAATGATTTACATTATTAGTGTTTAGCATATATCTTAGATGTTTAGCATTCGTTTATCTTATGCCTTAGTGCAGGACTATTCAAATGGGGGCCCGCGGGTCATGGTGAACTCAATCTGGCCCATCAATGACTTCATTAAAAAAACTTTTTTTTATCTTTTTGGGTTCTGGGTTTGGGTTCTGTTCATTTCATTTATGATTCAGTGCAATAAAATAAACCTAAAGAAGTTAAATCTGGTCCTCTGGACATTCAAAAAAACAAAACAAAGCAAATCAACAAAAAATGTAGAAACATTTCGTCTCTCATCCGAGAGACTTCCTCAGTCTGAGGAGCTGTATTCAGCTCAGTCTCTTAAATAGCACCTTCTCAGAGTGGATCATCCAGTTTGCTGCTGACAACCAAAACCAGCTGATCACATGCTCAAGAAGGACCATCAGCCTAACAATGGATCATTAGCACACTGATGGCTCTTTACTGTTCACAGAGGGCTGAGTGATACTAGCAATCACAGCATTGTAAGAGGGGGACAGTTGAACCCGGAGGCCTCCACCCCTGTTTAATGATGGACGGTTTCTTTTCACAAAGATGGCCTCCTTTACTCCTCTCTCAAACCATCGTTCCTCTCTGTCCAGGATGTGAACATCTTCATCCCTGAAAGAGTGACCGCTGGCCTGGAGATGAGTGTAGACCGCAGAGTTCTGGCCTGATGATGTTGATCTTCTGTGCTGGGCCATCCTTTTGTCCAGTGACTGTTTTGTTTCCCCGATGTAAGACTGACCACAGCCCTCCTGACACTGAACAGCATACACAACATTACTCTGTTTGTGCCGGGGGACTGGATCTTTGGGATGAACCAGTCTTTGCCGTAATGTATTTTGGGGTTTAAAAGCCACTGGGACGTTATGTTTAGAAAATAAACGTCTCAGTTTCTCTGATACTCCCTCAACATACGGAATGACCATTGGTCTGGGTCTGGGTTCCTCCTTTTCACCTGTTGGCTGACTGGAGTCCTGTTTGGGTTTCTTCTCTGCTTTCAGGAAGACCCAGTTAGGATATCCACATTGCTCTAGTGCCTGTCTTGAGTGGGATTTCTCCTTCTGCCTGGCTCCTGAGCTAGTGGGGACGCTGTCTGCTCTGTGATACAGAGTCCTGATGACTCCTAACTTGTGCTCCAAAGGGTGATGGGAGTCAAACTGCAAATACTGGTCTGTGCTAACGTACTAATAGCTCATCAACACCATCACTATTCCAATAACAACACATTCAGTGTAGGACAACACTCCAGTAGTCAATTACATGCCAGGGAGACAGAAAAGTGGGTGAAGAATTTATCTGACAGACAGCTCACCCAGCCAGAGACAGAGATTCTTGCCAGGGGACTGAACTTTGCGGTTGCACCAAGTAGAATTCCTCTGGTGGAGATGATCACAGCTACTGAGTCAGCCATCCGCAACAACAAAATTAAAGAGGCTGAAGCAGAACAGCTCAGAATCAAAGTTTCAGCCTGCCTCAGCAATGCCAAACCACCCCCTTCCAACATCAGTAGAGAGGAGAGGGACGCACTCACCACTCTTAGCAAGGACAAAAACATCATCATTCTCCCAGCAGACAAAGGAAGGTGCACAGTGATTTTGAACCAGAAAGACTATCATGAGAAAGTTATGACACTCCTTAGTGACTTAAACACTTATGAACCTCTGAAAAGAGATCCAGGAAGTGGTTACAAGAAAAAGTTAATAGATTGCCTGAAAATTTTGGAGCAGGACAAGGCTATTGACCGTTTTCTGTATCACAGACTGTACCCAGGGGAGGCCACACCTAGTCTGTATGGTTTACCTAAAATCCACAAACAAGGTGTACCTTTAAGACCAATTGTTAGTATGATTAACTCTGTCTCTTACAATGTTTCCAAATATCTGGCATCTGTACTCATCCCTTTAGTTGGCAGCTCAGAACACCACATACATAACACCATGGACTTTGTGGATAAGGTGAGGGATGTCATCATGGAGACTGATGAAACAATGGTCTCTTTTGATGTCACATCACTCTTTACGTGCATTCCTGTTGATGATGCAGTAGAGGTGGTCAGTTTAAAATTAAAATCAGACGCCACTCTGAGCAGCAGGACCACACTTTCCACAGAACAACTGTGTCAA
>NW_023621306.1:0-5611 GCF_014905685.2 Nematolebias whitei
ATTAATCCAGATGTTTTCAGAAATGTCTGTGGTGTAGCAACGGAAAAGCATGGCCGTATGGTTTTCCTGGTTGTAAAGCTGATTAATTATGTCGTTATTTACCACCTAAACAATTACATTCAACGCACGTATGTTACACAGTCCAGAAAAATGAGAGAACCCGTTTTAACTGTATGAATATATCTCAGGATATGTCATACTACATCTGGTGGCCCGTCCGTACGTTTCTACTACATCTGGTGGCCCATGACGGTTCATAAATGGACTGTGTATTCGTGTGACAATTGAATATTCCATGTTGGCATGAAAAAGAAGTGCAGAGAGAATCAGCTGTGCTGAAAAGCAGCGGCTGAGCTGCGCGCTTGGAGAAAAACACTGCATGTTTACGCTTAATGCTTTGAAGCTGATACCGATTCATATGTCTTTATGAAAGCTGAAATTGTACGTCTGTGGTGTGTGACGAGTTTGCTGAGCTGTGGAAACGCTTTATTCTGTTTAAACTATGGTCCAAACGGACGGAGGTTCTGTTGGTTCCGGCTCGGTTCTGAGAAAATTCGAACGAGTTGTTTTAAATAGATGGAAAAACGTTTTAAGGACTGGACGAAGTCTTAGCTAAGCTCAGAGTTGATTCGTTACATTTTTAACAGAAATTGGTGCATTTTGACAGTTTAAAAGACGTAAAGTTGTCGGACTTTTGCAGGCTAAAGGCTACATGCTAGTGGGTAAAACGTTCTGTGATTGGTTGAAAATGACTCTGTGTAATGTTTTGATTGGCTGACAGACGTGTCAGGTCGTAAAGCCCACCCCCATGCTGCTCTGTCATTGGTGGATTCAGTCACATGACCCGGAAATAAGTTCGGTTGCACCGAACCTTCTCTGTGTTTAAAATCTGCTTTTTAAAGCTGAAAAGCGCTTTAAAGTTGTTTCTGATACGCTGCTCCGTGTCTTCGAAGCATAATTGTTGAAATTTTGCCAAGTGTGAGTTTAAAATCCGTCATTAAATGATGTTTTTGAACAATGCTAGCGATACTAATTTTAAGCTAACAGCTAACGACCGGATGAGTGACGTGTCACGTCACTTCCTCCATGTCGGAAATGAGCTCGGTTGCAACCGGAGCCTTTGCTGTGCTTAAAATCACTAAATAAAGCCGCCACATGTCCCAGAAAACTCATGTTCATGCAACAAAGTCGTGCTTGTTGAAAAAAAAACAAAACGCCAAGTTTACGCTTTAAAACCGTTCAGAAAGGTTGATTTAAACCGAGTTTAGCCGAAGCTAACTTTAAGCTAAGCGGCTAACAACAGGATGTCAACCGAACGTCACAGGACGTCGTCATAGACTCCTGCTGGTAGAAAGCTAAACACTGCCCCTTCCTGGGAAACTTCATATCACAGTTTCACTTCATCTTTAGGTATTTTGAGGGGAATTAAACGTATTTTCTTTCTGTAAGGCATTTTTGAGTTAATAAACGTTCCTCAAAGCTGAATAATCACTGTTATCTTGCATTTAAAAAGTAATTAAGGTATTTATGCAAAAAAGGCATTTACCAGGACATTTTTCATTCACTGAATTCCTCAAACAAAAAGGTACAAAATGAAAAATTAGAAACTTTTTAAAAGATACGGTTCAGATATTCACAGAGTTGATAAGTTTACTCATTTGCTAAAAGATAATACACGTTTAATTGCTAGACCATTAAATAAGAGTAAATATATCGGGAAAAAGAGACTTTTCTGATTTTATTTACCACCTAAACAATTACATCTCCTATTTAAATTTTTAAATAGCAGATATTGGCAGGAGAACAGGAATAACAGTTTTTCTGAAGAAAGACTAATTAATCCTGACATATCATCAATTTTTATTTTTCTGTACACCTCTGAACTCGATGAGTAACTGTAAAATAGCAAATTTCTGGAACAGAACGGTTTAAAAAGTGTCTTTAAACTGATTTGCTGTGAGACTTTTTAGAAAAATTGCAGGTTTATTAAAAATTCAGTGCTTTACAGTAAAATACACTAAAAAAGAGCTTGGTAATCTAGTATCTGTTAAGAAATAAGCACATAAAAAGTAACACTGCCAGAGAAGCATTTACTTAAGAATATTCATGAATTGGGGTAAAACCTACAGACAGGTGCCCACATTTGAATAAGTTGACTTATAACAGTACTTTTGTGTAAACCAAGAGCTTAAAATAGTGTGAAAACTCAATTACACTTGAATACAAATATTTACCTGTAAAATATCTGAAGCTAGCAATTGTTTTATCCTGAAAAAGTGCTACACAGTGAATGAACATGACAGGTGTGGTAGAAAAAGATTTTGATCCTTATGGGATGAAGGGCTGTTTAGAATATGCGTTGAAGCTGCTGACAGCATCCTTACATCCATATGGCAAACAGGCGGACAGCATGAACCCAAAAGAGTTATTGGACAATCTGATGGAGGTTGCAAAGAGTGTGACCTCTACAAAAATTTCAATGTCAAACTATGAAAAGCTGGCCAAAATTGCAATTTTGCTGAAAGAATCATTCTATACAGTTGTTGAGAAAGCTGATTACCTTGCAATAAGGTTAGACAGTGAAAAAGAGGTGGTTCAGAAAATTGAAGAACACTACCTTCAATTTGAGAGCGAAAACGAGGTCCTCTTGACAAAACATTATGAACAGATGTTTCACTTACAGCAAAATGCAAATGCAGAAATTGATTCGCTGAATAGCAAAATACAGTTACTTAATGCATCACTATCTGAAGCCAGGGATGCTAAAGAGCTGTTGTCCAGTAAATACTTTGCATTAAGACGGGATCACGACGAGAAAATGTCACAAGTTTCCCGCTGCAAAGGTGAAATAGATGTGCTTAAAAAAGATCTGGAAGAACTCAGAGTGGATAAAAAAGCATTACTGGAGCTATATAAGCGTTTACAAAGTGATTACCAAACATCACAGGAACGTTTAAAAACATGTGAGGAGAAACTAAGAGCAGCAACAAATAAAAGTAATGACGAGGGGCGAGGTGGTATGGAATCCAGAGAAGACCTTCAACAGTGTCGGGATAATACACCAAAACCTCCAAAGATCTTTTACTCACCTGGTGCTTTTAGACTCATCCAACCACCCTCACCTAAAGTGGTAGGAACAGACCTGAACAGGTCTCCTCCACAAAACATGCAACAGAGTGCATGGAAACTTCCTCTTTCAATGGATGTTCTGCTAAAACTCTCAAAATATGTACAACGCTTTGTACCTGGACCGATGGGTTCAACTGGAACAAAAGCTTACCTGAAAGATCTCGAATTCAGATTGAAAGATTATCCTAATGCTACGGTTGAGGATAAGATCAGTCTGATACGGCTCACTTCGGACAGAGAAGTATTCACCTTCATCGAGCGTCTACCTGATGCAACGAGAAAGGATTACAACCTTCTGTGTGAAGCTTTGATCAGAGAGTACGACCCCTGCACGGGACCTGCTGGTTTCCCAGCCGCTGACAAGGTCAAGCAGGGAAAGAATGAACATCCAAAAATCTATTACAAAAGAATCTTCCAAGCTTATTTTGGTTACAGAAATGAAACCGGAATGGAGGAAGAAGAAAATTTTAAATATGTTTTCAGCAAAAATCTCCACACTGACATACACATGTCAGTACAAATTATGGCAAATTTCAGAGAAAAATCCATAAATGAGATTAAACAGTGTGCTGTGAATGTATTCGAGGCACGTTCTCAGGCTAAGACGCCCATAGAGGTGTTTCCTGGTATAAAGGTTAAACCCCACTCCCTAGAAATGGAAGGAAGGCGCGCGTCGCCACGTCCTCCTAAAACAGGCGAGAAAAGGCAGTATTTTCAAACTAACAAACCACGTGATGAAGGTGCACGCTGGGACAAAAAGGCTCCTCTTTCAGAGGATGGACGTGATCATCGTAAATGGGACATGCGTAGGACGCAAAGATATGGGATCCAAGAGGACCCATATTATCAGGGGAAATCCGAAGAGGAACCCCCAAAAGACGTACCTAACCCTCCCCCACCTTGGACGAAACGAACCGAGGCGATAAAATCACAAAGGTCCCAGGAACAAGGCCCTATACCTCTGAGCTCGGAAGAGACAGAGAAACTACAAAGGTTTTTAGAAACTTTGAAAAACGCTGAAATGGGAAACCAACCTGAAGCACAATGTAGTGATGTGATCGCTACTAAATCTGAAGGCGCGAATGACAACATTACAGATGTCGGTGAAACACACCAAGACATTGCTGTGGTTGCCTCCAACAACCCCTCATCGGACGAAGGGGGGGTAAACTCGCACACAAACGATGATGAGTCATCGCAAACTGAAAACTTAGAACCTGATTTTCATGATTTTGAACTAGGCATTCCAGTTCTGGGAGGACTTCCAGATAACCTGGTACCGAGTCAAGACACTGGGCCAGTATGTTTCACGAAACCATCACAGGCCATCGCTCTTTTCTCAACCAATGATGTCGACCAAGGACCACAAACCTATGGTGTCTTACACATAGACAGGTCCGACGACTCAGAAAAGGATTCGTTGGAGCTCCCCAAGGAGCAAGAACCCTCATCAGTCTCATCACAGATTGAACAGGTGGTCGCCCAAGCCGACACTCTGACATCTGATGAAGAAAGAGACAACACTCGCCAAGTTCTTTTAAAATATGAAAAGTCATTGTCAACTGACCCAGACATCACCCAACTTCAAAAGTTGGATGATCCTGCAATTAAATCGATGATACTGTATCTGACTGACCCAGACAAATACATTCCATCGAAAGGTAAACTGGATTCCGATCCAGACCTAAAAGTCCTCTTTCAGCTGCGCAAACAGTTAAAACTACACAAGGACAACCTAACTTTAGCTCATGGAGCGACGTCCTCACCCATGTTCGCGGTCTCCCATGACCGAAGGGGGGTGACGCCAGTTAGGATAATGCTACCAGACGCGATAACGTGAGCAAATCTGACATTCAGAGTGAGTGGCGCACCGAAACGTCGTTTTCTAGTTGCTTAATCACTGCTTTTGTCAATGTTGAAATGTTGTTAACTGGTTGCTTAGTCACTGTTTTTGTCGATGTTGAGACATCGTTTAATTGGTTTTTGGTATTGTTTCTGGACACCCCAGGCAAGAATGAATTTTGTTATGTAGTTAAGTTAGAGACTAAGAGGCCTTTGACCATGCCAACATGCAGTTCATTCGTTAAATTGCAATCTTTGCGGAGTCAATGCATATTATTGCTACCTTAAGTACCATAATCTACATTGGTCTCACAACGCTTAAGCCGAACCTACTCGAACAATTCTATTCGGGGGGGTAGCTAATTCTTTTTGATGAGTCTCGCC
Organism: Nematolebias whitei; assembly: GCF_014905685.2. Classification (NCBI taxonomy): domain Eukaryota; kingdom Metazoa; phylum Chordata; class Actinopteri; order Cyprinodontiformes; family Rivulidae; genus Nematolebias; species Nematolebias whitei. The sequence continues at coordinate 5,356 of NW_023621306.1, forward strand.
ATAGACTTCCAAAACATTTATGGGGAAACCAAACACCCAATCTCAAGTCGTTCGTCTAAAAGACAACAGACAATTGAACCAAACTATATTTTACCATGTAAAGCTAACTTAAACCAAGTTAGAAATGGAAAAATAGTTTGGAACCCTTTTCTATAGGTATAAACCCCTGTAGTTACCCTTTTCAGCATGTTCCACCCCTTAACTGGTAGTTGTAGCTGTTCCCAACCATAATAGCTTACACACCAGGTGCATATAG
>NW_023621307.1:0-5610 GCF_014905685.2 Nematolebias whitei
TGACTCAAGGGATGTTTTCAAGCTTGCCACTATGTCTGAAGGGATGTATTCAAGCTAGAAAGTATGTCCAAATGGATGTTTTCAAGCTTGTCAATGTGCATGTTGGGATGTTTTCAAGCTTGCCAATGTGACTCAGGGGATATTTTCAAGATTGTAAATAGTTCTCAAGGGATATTTTCAAGCTTGCAATTGTCTCTGAAGGGATGTTTTCAAGCTTACCAATGTGACTTTATGGGATGTTTTCATGCTTGTCAATGTGTCTGAAGTGATGTATTCAAGCTTGCCACTATGTCTGAAGTAATGTTTTCAAGCTTGCCAATATGACTCAAGGGATATTTTCAAGATTGTAAATAGAACTGTAGGGATATTTTCAAGCTTCCATCTCTGTTGAAGTGATGTTTTCAAGCTTGCCACTATGTCCAAACTGATGTTTTCAATCTTGACAATGTGTATGAAGTGATGTTTTCAAGCTTGCAACTATGTCCTAAGGGATGTTTTCAAGCTTGCAAATGTGTCTGAAGGGATGCTTGCCATTGTGTCTGAAGTGATGCTTTCAAGTTTGTCAAGATGACTCAAGGGATGTTTTCAAACTTGCCACTATGTCTGAAGGGATGTATTCAAGCTAGAAAGTATGTTCAAATGGATGTTTTCAAGATTGCCAATGTGACTTCTGGAATGTTTTCATGCTTGTCAATGTGTCTGAAGTGATATTTTCAAGCTTGCCACTTCGTCCAAAGTGATGGTTTCAAGCTTGCCACTACGTCAGAAAGGATTTTTTCAAGTTTGCCATTATGACTCAGGGGATGTTTTCAAGCTTGTCACTATGTGTGAAGGGAGTGTTTTCAAGCTTTCCAATATGTCAGTTTGGATTTTTTTCAAGTTTGACAATGTGTCCTAAGGGATGTTTTTAAGCTTGCAAATGTGTCAGAAGGGATTTTTCAAGTTTGCCAATATGACTCAAGGGATGTTTTCAAGCTTGCCACTATGTCTGAAACAATGTTTTCAAGCTTGCCAATATGACTCATGGGATATTTTCAAGATTGTAAATTTTTCTGAAGGGATATTTTCAAGCTTTCAATTGTGTCTGAAGGGATGTTTTCAAGCTTGCCACCTATGTCTAAAGTGATGTTTTCAAGCTTGCCACTATGTATGAAGAGATGTTTTCAAGCTTGTCCAATGTGACTTCATGGGATGTTTTTAAGTTTGTCCATGTGTCTCAAGTGATGTTTTCAAGCTAGCCACTATTTCAGAAGGGATTGTTTTCATGTTTGCCAATATGACTCAAGGGATGTTTTCAAGCTTGCCAATGTGACTTTATGGGATGTTTTCAAGCTTGTCAATGTGTCTGAAGGTGTGTTTTCATGCTTGCAACTCTGTTGAAGTGATGTTTTCAAGCTTGCCACTATTTCCAAATTGATGTTTTCAATCTTGACAATGTGTGTGAAGTGATGTTTTCAAATTTGCTTCTATGTGTGAAGTGCTATTTTCAAGCTTGTCACTATGTCTGAAGGGATGGTTTTATACTTGCCAATTTGACTTTAAGGGTTGTTTTCAAGCTTGTTAATGTGTCTGAAGGTATGCTTTTAAGCTTGCCAATGTTTCTAAAGCTATGTTTTAAAACTTGCCAATATGTCTGATGGAATGTTTTCAAACTTGCCAATGTGTCCAAAGGTATATTTTCAAGCTTGGAAATGTGTCTGAAGAGGTGTTTTTAAGCTTGCAAATGTGACTTTATGGGATGTTTTCTAGCTTGGCAAAGTGTCTGAAGTGATGTTTTCAAGTTTGCCAAGAATACTCAAGGGATGTTTTCAAGCTTGCCACTATGTCCAAATGGATGTTTTCAAGCTTGCCAATGTGCATGATGGGATGTTTTTTTAAGCTTGCCAATGTGATTATGGGATGTTACAAGCTTGCCACTATGTCAGAATGGATTTTTTCAAGTTTGCCACTATGTCAGGATGGATGAAGCTTGTCATTTGTCTGAAGGGATGTTTTCAAGTTGTCTTATTTCTGAAGGGATGTTTTCAAGCTTGCCAATGTGACTCAAGGTATATTTTCAAGATTGTAAATATTTCTGAAGGGATATTTTCAAGCTTGCAAATGTGTCTGAAGTGATGTTTTCAAGCTTGCCACTATGTCTGAAGCAATGTTTTCAAGCTTGCCTATATGACTCAAGGGATATTTTCAAAATTGTTAATAGTTCTGACGGGATATTTTCAAGCTTGCAAATGTGTCTGAAGGGATGTTTTTAAGCTTTCCCTTATGTCTGAAGCAATGTTTTCAAGCTTGCAAATGTGTCTGAAGTGATATTTTCAAGCTTGCCACTATGTCCAAAGTGATATTTTCAAGCTTGCCACTACATAAGAAAGGTTTTTTTCAAGTTTGCCAATATGACTCAACGGCTGTTTTCAAGCTTGTCACTATTTGGGAAGGGAGTGTTTTCAAGCTTGCCAATGTGTCTGAAGGGATGGTTTCAAGTTTGCCCCTGAGTCCTAAGGGTTGTTTTCAAGCTTGCCAAAGTGTATGAAGTGATGTTTTCAAGCTTGCAACTATGTCCAAATGGATGTTTTCAAGCTTGTCAATGTACATGATGGGATGTTTTTAAGCTTGCGAATGTGACTTTATGGGATGTTTTCAAGCAAGCCACTATGTCAGAAGGGATTATTTCAAGTTTGCCAGTATGACTCAAGGGATGTTTTCAAGCATGTCATTATGTCTGAAGGGATGTTTTCAAGCTTGTCACGGTGTCTGAAAGTACGGTTTCAAGCTTGCCACCATGTCTGAAGTGGTGTATTCAAGCTTGAAAGTTTGTCCAAATGGATGTTTTCAAGTTTGTCAATGTGTATGATTGGTTGTTTTTAAGCTTGCCAATTTGATTTTATGGGATATTTTCAAGCTTGCCAATATGTCAGAAGGGATTTTTCAAAATTGCCAATATGACTCAAGGGATGTTTTCAAGCTTGCCACTATGTCAGAAACAATTTTTTCAAGCTTGCCAATATGACTCAAGGGATATTTTCAAGCTTTCAAATGTGTCTGAAGGGATGTTTTGAAGCTTGCCACCTATGTCTAAAGTGAAGTTTTCAAGCTTGCCACTATGTATGAAGAGATGTTTTTAAGCTTGTCCATGTGTCTCAAGTGCTGTTTTCAAGCTAGCCACTAATTCAGAAGGGATTTTTTTCATGTTTGCCAATATGACTCAAGGGATGTTTTCAAGCTTGTCAATATGTCTGAAGTGATGTTTTCAAGCTTGCAATTGTGTCCGAAGTGATGTTTTCAAGCTTGCAAAGGGGCTTTATGGGATATTTTCAAGCTTGCCAATGTGTCTGAAGGTATGTTTTCATGCTTGCAACTCTTTTGAAGTGATGTTTTCAAGCTTGCCACTAAGTCCAAACTTATGTTTTCAATCTTGACAATGTGTGTGAAGTGATGTTTTCAAGCTTTCCTCTATGTCTGAAGTGCTATTTTCAGGCTTGTCACTATGTCTGAAGGGATGGTTTTATGCTTGCCAATTTGACTTTAAGGGTTGTTTTCAAGCTTGTTAATATGTCTGATGGAATGTTTTCAAACTTGCCAATGTGTCCAAAGGTATGTTTTCAAGCTTGGAAATGTGTCTGAAGAGGTGTTTTTAAGCTTGCCAATGTGACTTTATGGGATGTTTTCAAGCTTGCAACTATGTCCTAAGGGATGTTTTCAAGCTTGCAAATGTGTCTGAAGGGATGTTTTCAAGCTTGCCAATGTGATTTATGGGATGTTTTTAAGCTTGCCAATGTGACTTTATGGGATGTTTTCAAGCTTGCCACTATGTCAGAATGGATTTTTTCAAGTTTGCCAATATGACTCAAGGGATGTTTTCAAGCTTGTCATTTGTCTGAAGGGATGTTTTCAAAATTTGTCATTATGTCTGAAGGGATGTTTTTTAAGCTTGCCAATGTGACTCAAGGTATATTTTCAAGACTGTAAATATTTCTGAAGGGATATTTTCAAGCTTGCCATTGTGATTTATGGGATGTTTTCAAGCTTGTCAATGTATCTGAAGGTATGTTTTCATGCTTGCAACTCTGTTGAAGTGATGTTTTCAAGCTTGCCACTATGTCCAAATTGATGTTTTCAATCTTGACAATGTGTGTGAAGTGATGTTTTCAAGCTTGCCTCTATGTCTGAAGTGCTATTTTCAGGCTTGTCACTATGTCTGAAGGGATGGTTTTATGCTTGCCATTTGACTTTAAGGGTTGTTTTCAAGCTTGTTAATGTGTCTGAAGGTATGTTTTTAAGCTTGCCAATGTTTCTAAAGCTATGTTTTAAAACTTGCCAATATGTCTGATGGAGTGTTTTCAAACTTGCCAATGTGTCCAAAGGTATGTTTTCAAGCTTGGAAATGTGTCTGAAGAGGTGTTTTCAAGCTTGCCAATGTGACTTTATGGGATGTTTTATAGCTTGCCAAAGTGTCTGAAGTGATGTTTTTAAGCTTTCCACTATGTCTGAAGCAATGTTTTCAAGCTTGCCAATATGACTCAAGGGATATTTTCAAGATTGTAAATAGTTCTGAAGGGATATTTTCAAGCTTGCAAATGTGTCTGAAGGGATGTTTTCAAGTTTGCCAATGTGACTTTATGGGATGTTTTCATGCTTGCTGTGTAACACAGGCATGGATGAGGTGCTGATCCCAAAAAACACTATGCTAGGATGGTTGATTTCCACTGATTTTCATGATTTTGAACTAGGCATTCCATTTCTGGGAGGACTCCCAGATAATCTGGTACCGAGTCAAGAAGCTGGGCCAGTATGGTTCACAAAACCAACACAGGCCATAGCTCTTTTCTCAACCGATGACGTCGACCAAGGACCTCAAACCTATGGTGTCTTACCCATAGACAGGTCCGACGACTCAGAAAGGGATTCATTGGATCTCCCCAAGGAGCAAGAACCCTTATCAGTCTCATCACAGATTGATCAGGTGGTCGTCCAAGCCAACGCTCTGACATCTGATGAAGAAAGAGACAAACTTCGCCAAGTTCTTTTAAAATATGAAGAGTCATTTTCAACTGACTCAACAGATTGTGGGTTGACCTCACTCCACGCAGTGAGAATCCCAACCCCACCCAACGCACCGCCAACATTTGTCAGACAATACAAGATCCCTCTGGCAGCACACCAGCCTGTCCAGGAAATCATTGATGACCTTTTGATCAAAGGTATAATCAGACAATGTAATAGCACCTACTCTGCGCCTTTATGGCCAGTTTTAAAACCAAATGGTAAGTGGAGACTTACCATAGACTACAGAAAGCTAAATAAACAAGTACCCTTATCCAGGTGGCCAATGACTCAGCTCCATCAGGAACTGCCAAAGGTCACCGATGGTAAGTACTTCTCGACCCTCGACGTCGCCTCTGGTTTTTGGACCATCCCTGTGCGCGCCGAGGACCAACACAAACTAGCTTTCACTTTTGGCAGCCGACAATACACCTTTACCAGGTGTCCCTTTGGCTACGCTAACTCACCTGCAGAGTTCAACATCTTTTTGAACAAAGCATGTCCAGACGCCCACGAGCGTGGGACACTGATCTACGTGGACGACATCCTTTTGAGGCAGCCAACACTGGACTC
>NW_023621308.1:0-5609 GCF_014905685.2 Nematolebias whitei
TGTTTGAACCACTCCCCTCAGGCAGGAGGCTTCGGTCCATTCGGACCAGAACCTCCCGCCATAAGAACAGTTTCTTCCCCTCTGCTGTTGGACTCCTGAACACTCATAATGCTACCTCATAATTTCTGCTTTGGTCACATTACATCTGTATTATAATTTAATACTCCATCTGTACTGTTCTCTAAGCTTTTTTATTGTTTTCTATTGTATGGGTGTACATATGGTTATGTTATTTTAATTTTACTTTATTTGTGGGTGTACACAGGTCTTATGTCTTATGTAATGTTCTCATTTTTACTTTATTTTTACTTTATTTTACTTTATTACTATTCGCACCTTATGTCGAAGCAAATTCCTAGTTTGTGAACCTCGTTCATTGACATGGCGATAATAAACTGATTCTGAACACTCCTGACTGCCTCAGCAGAACTTTTGTTTTTAGTCATTTTTATCAGCTGGATGTCCTTTGCCTTCTTTTTGACCTCACAACCCCCATATGTGACCCTGTGTTGCCCACCGCAGTTACAGCATTTTTCCTGTACATCATCCTTACACTCTTCAGTTCTATGATCTCCTCCACACTTTGAACACCTTTGCTTTCCTTTACATACAGCAGCTATATGTCCATATCTCTGACACTAGAAACAACAGAGTGGTGCTGGGATGAAAGGCCTCACTGGGAAACTCAGGAAACCCACTTTGATTCTTTGTGGCAGAATAGTCTCAGAAAATTCAATCAGTACTGACATACTTCCAACTCTTTCTCCATTGAGATTTTTTGTTAATCTCTTTATGTCTTTTACCTGAGCACCAACTATGTTTCGTTTTAATTTATCCAGATCCTCATCTAATGGAATGCCATTAATCGCACCTTGAATTATTTTGTTTTCACCTATAACTTTTCTTTCCACCACAGTTTTTTTGCAAATGCTTTCAACATGTAGTGTCTTTCTTTTCTGTTCTTCAGTTTTGCAAATCACCATTAAATTTCCGTCTCTCAACACTTTCACTATTTCTACCTCTCCAATCTTCTTTTTTATTTCTTTTGACAGAATGATTGGACTTATTGTGCTCTGTTCTTCCTCATTCCTAAACTTTAATATTATTTTATATTCCCCCATCTCTACCTTATGTCTGACAACTCTCTCAACTCAACTTGTTTAAAAACACTTTTTTTCATTGGCTTTTATCCTAGAGTGAGTCAGCATCGGTCTTAATGTTGTATTCTTTTACTTATAATGTTCGGATTTTTTTTAATATATATTTAGGTATTTTTATTGTTTTTTGTTTTTAATTTTGTACAGCACTTCGGATGGCTGCTTGTTGTATTTTAAATGCTTTAGAAATAAATTGGTATGGTATGGTCTCTTCTTCAGAGCTACTTCCATTGAATTCTCATTTATTTTTCTGATTGTCAAACACAGCTGGAGTATCAGAGAAATTCAGAAGGATCTTCAACAAACACAACATCCCAGTACATTTCAAACCCAGCAGGACTCTCAGACAGAGGCTGGTCCACCATAAGGACAAGACACCCATACACAAACAGAGTGGTGTAGTGTATGCGGTCCAGTGCAGCGAGGACTGTCCAGACCTCTACACTGGAGAAACTAAACAGCCTCTTCACAGACGCATGACTCAACACAGGAGAGCCACCTCCTCTGGACAAAATTCCGCTGTTCACCTCCACCTCACAGATAAGGGACACTCTTTGAGGACCAAAATGTGCACATTTTGGACTGAGAACACAGATGGTTTGAGAGGGGGGTGAAGGAAGCAATTTATGTAAAAAGAGAAAAGCCGTCTCTTAACAGAGGAGGAGGCCTCAGATTTCCACTTTCAAAAACATATAATGCAACTTTAAAACAGATTCCCAGCTGGTTTTCACACCTGATGGGAACAGAGGGACCTCGTCAGTGAATTAGAGGAACAAAGACCTACTGTTTTAGGTGTTTAAGTGTGAACTGCCAGTCTACATATGTGTGTGTGTGTCTTATGTGTGTGTGTGTGTGTCTTATCTCACTCAGCCTTATAACCTGTATCTCTCACTCTCTGCTCTTTGAATTGAGAAAGCTCCTCGGATGAGGAGCGAAACGTCTTCTGTTACAAATAAAGTCCAGTTGTTTTTGTATTGAACGCTTTTTGAATTCATCATGTCCTGGATGACTGAGAATCTTCACCAGCATATTGTCAAACACACTTCCTTCATTCATCTTACGTCTACCACCTCCTCTACCTCTCCCTTTTACTGTTGTCCATCCACCATAATCCATATTGTCCTGCGTATCCATTCTGAGCCATTCACATACTGCTTGATGCCAAACCAGCCACTAACAAAATCCAAAGACGTCCACAAAGCGATGTGTTGTTGCCAACCAAAATACTGTCGACCTTATCTATTACGAAGCTCCTCACTGCTTCCTACTTTCGATCCGTATCGCCTTCGTTCCCTCATTCCCCCTTTAAAGGAAAGATTCCAGGAGCCTTTTATAGAGTGCAGGTGGACCTCATCATCATCTGATTGGTTTGGAAAGCTCCTGCTGGTCCAATGGTGTTGCTGTTCTGCAGCCTCCTGGCAACCAATCAGCTGAGTGTGCTCCCACACCTGAATCTGCATAAACAGAGAGAGAGAGAGACTGCACAGACTCTAGAGGCCAGGGGCCGTAACATTCAAAAACAAACCAATTAAAATTAAAGAAAAACATACAAAATCAGAAACACAAGTAAGCAGCTTTGGTAACGGGAAGATGGAACAGTTATCAGTCTTAAACTAGTGCCAGGATGTGTCTGGACCTCCTGTATCTTATCTGTCCCACTGAAATAATCAAAAAATAGTTAGTATTTACACAGAAAAAAAATGTACCATGAAAGAATACTTATGCGCACATAATCCAATCTAATAATGCAAGGTTAAATCATGATGGTCTGTCATGACGGCTTGCAAACTCTCTCACTCTACAGATAAAAAAAGTCACAAAAATTACTGTTATCCCTGTCTTCAGTGGACACCAACAAGGTTAATAATAAAGTAATCATATGTCTAATTCTTATTAGATATGTCAATCTTATTTATCATATAACATTATACTATAACATTCATATATAATAGTATATTTTTGTTTACTAGGTTGTTCAAATAACAGACTCATAGTAAGTTAGATAAGTTTTCCTCCCCATCAATCAGTTATTTAAAATGTTTCCTCTAGAGGGTGCACCTGGTGAGGACCTGCTGAGGTCACGTGAGAGCTGTGCTGCGTAAGTGTAGTGAACTTGACCTGATGTCAAAACTTGACCTTAGGATCATATGGTCAGAAACTGTCATTTCATTGATTTGCATCCAGAAATACAGGTTGACCCATCCTGAGACTTTCTTTCTTGAATTAATCAAGTGGAAAAAGACAATTCTCTATGATCATTACTATTTTACAAATGTTTTGATAATCAAATTGTGTTAGTTCAAACAATGTTTACATGTTGAAGTGAACTACTCATTTTTATTTACTTAAAACAGTAATAATGATTTTTAATCCTCATTCAAAGAAGAAATCAGGTTACTGATGCATTGTCTGATTTTCTGTCTTCAATGAGCAAAGTTCCTGTTGGGTCGAAGTTCCAATGCTGGGAAACAGGACATGACCACAGAGCTCTCCCGAGTCTTATGGGATTATAAATCTTCCACCTCTGGGTGGAACTCTGACGGACTCCACTCATGTGAAGTCCACTTGCTGAGGTGAATTTGTGTCGAACGGAATACCGTCACTACTTCGGACGATTCACAGCTGTTCCTACGGAGACGCTGAAAGGGTGCGTTGAATGGACTTTCATACCGGTGGGGACATCTCCAGGTAAAAGAGTTGAATTCTGCCACCTAAGTGTACCGGGGAAAAAGCTGAGAAACCCGGAGAGTACTGTTTCTGGTGCCGACATAAACAAACTCCCTCACCCACCTTTTCTCCCTTTAAACTTCATCTTCCATCTTTAAAATTCTTCTATCTGCTAAAGTCATTACAGATATTTTTAGAAATGTCTGAAGCAAAGTTTTCAATCACCGCCGTGTGATTTGACGTCTGTCTGCTGAAAGTGAGGAAAACAATCGCCGTATTGTTCTCACTCCTGTAAAACTGGTTAATAAGCTGTCGTTATTTTTCAATTCTTGCCAATTAATGTAAATGTGTGATGTGTTAAACTTGATTCTGTTAATAAATGACCCACTCGTTTGGTGAGTCAAAGATAATTAACGTCTCACGTCCACATTTTATTAAATTCAATGCACGTATGTTATACAGTCCAGAAAAATGAAAGAACCCGTTTAATTGATTAATATATCTCAGGATATGTCATACTACATAAGTAACATGGCAGGATATTGCTAAACAAAATGATTCATCTCAGGTAAAACAAGCCAACATATAACAATCAAACATAAAAAAAATGTTGTTAATAATGACCTCTGCATATTGTTTCAATAAACCAAACTGGACGAGGAAACCTTGGACAGTCTGGAGAGTTACGTGGACGAGTGTTTTAACAATGTAGTAGCATCTACATCAATACTTGGGTTCATTAAATAAAACAGTAGACACTTTGGTTCTGTTTGACAGCAAATGGGGGTTTATTTGAAGCTTAGCCCGTAGGCCGAACAGCCAGGGATACCTCTGGGACCTCAAAAGGCAGAACACCTATCTAAATACAGTTCAGCTTCTTATTTTATACTCTCCGGACCAGCACACGAACATACTTGTTTTTACCAAAAGAGTTGTTATTTGGCATTTGCAGATTTCTATATAAGAGGATGTTATTCGACTGGTCATTTGATGCACAAGTTTCCCGTAGGATAAACACACTCCTTTTCCCGGCACAGAAACCAAATTCCTATCAGGTCAGGTTGATATTAACACTCTGTTTTCCATCAGAACTGTTTTAACAACCAGTCTTATACAGTCAATCTTACGCCCAGAAATTCCTGGTATTTTTAACAAGTACAGGTCAGTACAGGTCAACTTCAAGCACTTCTCAGAATCTGTTAAAAACAAGTTCTGTTGAACACAGTTGTTTGTGAGTTAAAAGACATTTGCTTTTGGCCTCATTAAACAGATTATCCAATTAATAAAGTTTCTTAGATCTACAATCCTCCCTGATTTGAGGAAATCCTTCAAATAAACTAATGCTGCCATTTTTTTCTGATATATTTAGTGATGTATAAATATGTGAGTGTGAGATTATGAATAAGTGTGAGATTAAATTATGTTTATATTGTGCTGTACAGTGTGAATATGCGATAATGTAAAACAGTGGTGTTGTAACAGTTAAAACTTAAGATCTTTACCAAAATATGATCACTCAGTCATTTCATTGGATAGTTGCCATTGCTTCCCCAAGGAGCCAAAAAAACCTGTTGCTGTCATTTACAGGAAAAATGTCTCCTCAGAACCAGACCCCTCTTTCTAGCTTCTGCCATTAGATTTCTAAGGCAGGGAGCAAGTGCATTAGTCAAATAAAATTCTGTTCAACACTTTATGATTGAAAACCATTTTGAGTAATTGTGAATTTTGTGCATTATGAAGAGTTGTAACCAAATTAGTAACATAATTGATAAAAGCAAACATAAC
>NW_023621309.1:0-5609 GCF_014905685.2 Nematolebias whitei
GAAACCTTGGTTCACAAACACGTTGGTCTAGAACTAATTAAAAAAGCTTTCCGCTTTCCATTAGTTCCCAATAGTTCACAGGTAATGACCGCAGAAGGAGTCATTAACCTAAAACTGAACTGGAATCAACGAGAACTGGTTCACCCATTTCTCGTTATCCAAAACTTACCACATGCATCCTACATAGGCTCTGACATTTTGGTAAGGTTAGGTGTCCATGTGGACACCATCAACAAGGTGCTGTGGTCCCTCAAACCAGCCACAAAGGATCTTCCTGTGCTAGACACAGCGAGCCTTAAGGCTGGGCAGACCATTCCAGAGGCCTGCCAGGTTGCTAGCAACCAAGACAGCACAGTACCACCTCAGGTGATTAACCTAATGGTGCGAATCCACATAATAGCTGGACAAGCTATTAGCCATAAACAGGCATATTTTCAACCCTCTCCTGCATTTTTCAACTTGGGACTGTCCGTGGAAGCCACGAACCAGGTGAGTCTTGACTCCAGGACCACATCTATTGCTGTGTGTAACACAGGCATGGATGAGGTGCTGATCCCAAAAAACACTATGCTAGGATGGTTGATTTCAACCGACTTTCATGATTTTGAACTAGGCATTCCATTTCTGGGAGGACTCCCAGACAATCTGGTACCGAGTCAAGAAGCTGGGCCAGTATGGTTCACAAAACCAACACAGGCCATAGCTCTTTTCTCGACCGATGACGTCGACCAAGGTCCTCAAACCTATGGTGTCTTACCCATAGACAGGCCCGACGACTCAGAAAGGGATTCATTGGAGCTCCCCAAGGAGCAAGAACCCTTATCAGTCTCATCACAGATTGATCAGGTGGTCGCACAAGCCGACGCTCTGACATCTGATGAAGAAAGAGACAAACTACGCCAAGTTCTTTTAAAATATGAAAAGTCATTTTCAACTGATTCAACAGATTGTGGGTTGACCTCACTCCACGCAGTGAGAATCCCAACCCCACCCAACGCACCGCCAACATTTGTCAGACAATACAAGATCCCTCTGGCGGCACACCAGCCTGTCCAGGAGATCATTGATGACCTTTTGGTCAAAGGTATAATCAGACAATGTAATAGCACCTACTCTGCGCCTCTATGGCCAGTTTTAAAGCCAAATGGTAAGTGGAGACTTACCATAGACTACAGGAAGCTAAATAAACAAGTACCTTTATCCAGGTGGCCAATGACTCAGCTCCATCAGGAACTGCCAAAGGTCACCGATGGTAAGTACTTCTCGACCCTCGACGTCGCCTCTGGTTTTTGGACCATCCCTGTGCGCGCCGAGGACCAACACAAACTAGCTTTCACTTTTGGCAGCCGACAATACACCTTTACCAGGTGTCCCTTTGGCTACGCTAACTCACCTGCAGAGTTCAACATCTTTTTGAACAAAGCATGTCCAGACGCCCACGAGCGTGGGACACTGATCTACGTGGACGACATCCTTTTGAGACAGCCAACACTGGACTCCCATTTGGCTGAGATCGACCACGTCCTAAATCAGCTAACAACTGCTGGTGCTAAAATCTCACTGTCAAAGTGTCAGTGGTGCAGAACCAAAGTGGACTACGTTGGCCTCCTAGTAGGTCCAGACGGAATACAACCACAGTTGACTCGCACCCAAGGCCTAGACAACCTCAAAGTCCCAACCAATCTCAAATAACTACAGAGTTTCTTGGGAGTGTGTAACTACTCTCGCCAGTTCATAGAGCATTATGCGGATCTCGCAAAACCACTAACTGAACTCTTAAAGAAAGACGTTCCTTTTGTCTGGACTGATACACAGCAGCAGGCAATGAACGCTCTCAAAGACAGGCTCAAGCTAGCCCCATGTCTAGTCTACCCAGACTACACCAAAGAGTTCTACTTGGAAGTGGGCTTCTCAACTTACTGCATGAGTGCAGGTCTGTACCAAATACACGACAAAGACAGGCGTGTTGTGGCCTACGCCAGCAAAACAATGGCAGGCCCTGAATTACGGTATTCAGACTGTGAGAAGGCTCTATTGACCACTGTGTGGGCAGTGAAACATTTCTCCTGCTATATTGGTGGACAGAGGATTATTGTTGAGACACAACACCAGCCAGTAACGTTTCTGAACAGCCAACGCATCAGAGATGGTGTGGTGACAAACTCACGCGTTGCAACATGGCTTATGGCACTTCAAAGTTTTAACCTAGACATCCGCTACGGTCAAAATAAGAAGTCGCACTTGGGCACTGATTTGGCAATCTGCCAAGAATGTACACAGGATGTACCAGCCACCCAACAGCCGGTTGTGAGCAAACCCTCAGCTGCTGAGGACCCAAATCACCACTTCTTTGATAGCAATATCTGCAAAGATATGGCAACAATGTACGTGGATGGATGCTCATTCCACCACGAGACAATCTGCAAAGCAGGTGTTGGAGGAGTACTCCTCCAGGACCAAGAACAGGTCACATTTGGCTATAAATTAGGCTCTCAGTCTTCTCAGTACGCTGAGATAGCTGCAATCCTAATAGGCCTACAGATGGCAGTAGAACGCTCCATCCAGACGCTAGTCATCTGCACTGACTCTAACTATGCTCGACTCAGTTTCTTGTGTCATCTCGCTCTGTGGAAACAGAACGGTTTTCTCACAAGCAACAAAAAGGTGGTAAAACACAAAGAGCTCTTCATGACATGTGATCACTTAGTGACGTCACATGATCTACAGATCTTCTGGAAGAAAGTTCCAGGACACTCCAGAGTCCCAGGCGATGACAAGCACTACAATGACCTTGCAGACTCCCTAGCCAAAGAAGGTGCCGTTGACGGACCCACGTGGTCCTTTGACCCCTCCTGGCTACTCAACACTCAGTCGTCACAAGCTACAACTGAGGTAATGGCAGTCACACGTGCACAAGCTGCAGCTAAACCTGCTGATAACACAGTTTCTGTGCGCCCAATGCTGACTGACCCAGACATCATCCAACTTCAGAAGTTGGATCCTGCAATTAACTCGATGATGCTGTATCTGACTGACCCAGACAAATACACTCCATCGAAAGACGAGCTGGATTCCAATCCAGACCTCAAAGTCCTCTTTCAGCTGCGAAAACAGCTAAAACTACTTAAAGGCATCCTAACTTTCGCTCATGGACGGACGTCCTCACCTGTGTTCGTGGCCCCCCATGACCACAGGGGGGTGATGTTAGTCCATGCACATGACCTTCCGTCCGCAGGACATAAGGGTGACAATGCCACGCTGAAAGCATTAAAACAAATTGCTTATTGGCCTGGAATGAAAAAGGATGTCAAGGACTACATAAAAGGGTGCCTGATCTGTGGCCAGTTTCAACCATCCAGACCACTTCACAGAGCACCACTGCATAGTAGAGGCATTGCATTTCCATGGTCGGACCTCCAGATTGACTGGGTCGGACCACTCACTAAGACCTCTAGAGGAAATAAATATTTTCTCACGGTAACCTGCGCGTTTACCAAATGGGTAGAATGTCTACCAGCCCCTAATGACACAGCACAAACCACTGCTATGTTATTAATGAATCATGTATTTTCAAGGTTTGGACTTCCCCTTAGGGTGAACTCGGACCAAGGTACACACTTCACAGGTGAAGTAATGAAGGAACTGTGGAAGACGCTAGGCGTCAAAGCCAACTTCCATATTGGCTACCACCCACAGGCTTCAGGCCAGGTTGAGAGAGCAAACAGGACTGTGGTGAGTATTTTGAAAAAATACGTAGCCGCAAACCACAAGGACTGGGACGTGAAACTCCCTCTGGTCCTCATGGCCATAAGGGCCACTCCACACACGTCGACTGGCATCGCTCCTTTCGAGATGATGACGGGTCGACAAATGACTCTCCCTCTGCACCTGCTGTACCAACCAGGCGATGCTGCCATGGCAACAGCCTACACCACACAACAATACATGAAAGACTTGGAAAGACACCTTAAGAACACTTTTGCTTTCGCACAGAAAAACCTGGAAAAATCAGCTGAAGAACGCAAAGCGTACTACGACCAAAAGGCCTCTTACGAGGAACTCCAAGTGGGAGACAGGGTCTGGTACTACACGTTTGCACCCAAAACTGGGAGAGTAGAGTCCGGGACCGGAACTCTCGCCCGTAAGCTGATGCCCAGATGGACTGGACCCCATCTGATAACCGACAAAGTGTCTCCAATTATCTACCAGATAAAAATCAGTAAAGGCCAAAAAGAGCCAACTGTTAAATGGGTACACCGTAACCAGGTTAAACAACACAAGGCGTGCAATAACTCCTTAGGAGACAAAGATCTCACCAAATCAGACCTCGTGGGAACAAGGGTCATCCAAGCAGAAGATAACTAATGGATAATAAACTTAACCATAGTTTAAACTCACAGGACCTACCCTTGATAAAACGGGACAGCGTGACTGAAATCTGGCAACCAGGGTGAGGAGAAGCTGTGAAACGATGTTTCTAGATGCTTAGTCACTACTCTTGTCGGTGTTGGAACGTTGTTTAGTTGATTTTGGTATTGTTTCTGAGGTAAGAATGAATTTTGTTGTGTAGTAAGTTAGAGACTAAAAAGCCTTTGACCATGCCAACATGCAGTTCATTCACTAAATTGCAATCTTTGCGGAGTCAATGTATATTATTGCTACCTTGAGCACCATAATCTACATTGATCTCACAACGCTTAAGCCGAACCTACTCGAACAATCCTATTCGGGGGGGATAGCTAATTCTTTTTGATAAGTCTCGCCATAGACTTCCAAAACATTTATGGGAAAACCAAACACCCAATCTCAAGTCGTTCGTCTAAAGGACAACAGACAATTACACCAAACTATACTTCACCATGTAAAGCTAACTTAAACCAAGTTAGAAATGGAAAAATAGTTTGGAACCCTTTTCTATAGGCATAAACCCCTGTAGCACCCCTTTTCAGCATGCTCCACCCCTTAACTGGTAGTTGTAGCTGTTCCCAACCATAATAGCTTACACACCAGATGCATATAGTTTAAGGCCTTATGTAAAATCCCCTTCATAAGCCCACCTTAAACCACATAATTGCATGACACATTGAACCAGAACGGCACAGGCTGGACGTCGCTGGAGACAACCTTCGCTGGAGGCGACCTGCAATCCTGACGTTGGTCTCCACTCTTCATCCAGTGGCCGCTTCTTCAGTTCAATCCAAGGGTACCCCTCTGTATGCTGATTAATCAACACTTCCAATCGCTGTGGATTTACCGTTGTGGATTATATGACTTTTTCCAATGGATTACAGACTCTGTTTCCAAGGGGTTAAAGCATTGCTACAATGGAATTATCGAGACGATATGGGATTATAATCAACACAATGGAATACCAAGAACATTGTGGAATTACCTTTACTTTGTTTCCTTGCTGGATTACTTCTGACTTTGGTCTTCCTTGCTGGATTACTTCTGACTTTGGTCTTCCTTGCTGGATTACATCAAGCTCAAGGACATTTGAAGGTCTAAGTTCACGGTTGGAATTCATCCCCATGGACAGGTGATGATTTCCAAAGGGGGGACTGTAGTGAACCAGATGACCTGATGATCTGACCCTCATCTGACCCTGA
>NW_023621310.1:0-2799 GCF_014905685.2 Nematolebias whitei
CTAACTACAAAGAGTTTTCAACTATCGGGCACCGAAGAGTTGACTGGGTGCTGCTTATAAAGGGTGGAGAGAACAGGTGCAGCCAGTCTGAGATAATCAGGCCAGCTGACTGCAGTGCAGACAATTAGTGCAGTCAGCCTTCACCAACATGCAGAGTGGACAGACTGGTTCTCCACATACACACACACACATGAGAACCAGGTAGAAGAAGATTAGGAGTGAGGAGGAAAAGAACAGAACAGGGCTGAGAAACCAGAACTAGTGAACAGAGTGATAAAGATCTAAACACAGGGATGTGATTCATGACAGATCCCCCCCTCAAGGAACGCCTCCTGGCGTTCCACCTGGCTGACCTGGATGGAGAGCGTGGAAGTTGGCGATGAGGGTCCTGTCGAGGATGTGACGGGAGGGGACCCAGGAACGTTCCTCAGGACCGTACCCCTCCCAGTCGACAAGGTACTGAACCCCCCGTCCCCTCCGCCTAGAGCGAAGGAGACGGTGAACAGTATAGACAGGACCACCACCAATGAAGCGGGTGGGTGGAGGAGTGTGAGCAGGGGCATGAAAAGGGGAGGAGACCACCGGTTTGACACAAGAAACGTGGAAGGTGGGATGGACACGGAGGGACTTGGGGAGAGTCAAGCGAACAGACACAGGGTTGACGACTTTGGAAATGGGAAAGGGACCAATGAAGCGAGGGGCCAGTTTACGGGACTGAAGCTTAAGCGGGAGATTCTTGGTGGACAACCACACCTTTTGGCCTATGGAGTAATCGGGTTGGGGGGTTCTACGGCGGTCGGCCTGCTTGCGATAGGCCGCTCTACTCTTTAACAAGGCGCGTCTGGCCTTCCTCCAAACCCTCTGGCAGCGTAGGGCGGCCAGATGAGCGGAGGGGACAGAAGCCTCCCTCTCCTGGAGAGAGACGACAGGGGGTTGATAACCAAAGACAACATAAAAAGTGGACAAACCGGTGGCCGAGGAAGGGATGGAGTTAAGGGCATGTTCCACCCAAGGCAGGGAGGAGCTCCACTTCTCGGGGTCCTGTTGACATAGAATTCTCAGCTTGCCCTCAACCTCCTGATTAGCCCTCTCCGTCTGGCCATCGGTTTCAGGGTGAAACCCAGAGGAGAGGCTAATGTCAATGCCCAGGAGGGAGCAAAACTCCCTCCAAAAGAGAGAGACAAACTGAGGACCCCTGTCGGAAACAATGTTCGTGGGTAGGCCGTGGAGCCTAAAAACCTCCCTGGCCATGATCAGAGCGAGTTCCTTGGAGGATGGTAGTTTGGGGAGAGGAATCAAATGGACCATTTTAGAAAAACGGTCCACAACAGTGAGGATGACAGAGTGAGAATTGGATGGTGGAAGACCTGTAATAAAATCCATTCCTATGTGCGACCAGGGACGAGAAAGACAGGGAAGAGGGCGTAACAGCCCTGAAGGAGGGCGCTTGGAGGGTTTGGATTGGGAACAGGAGGGGCAGGATCGCACATAGGATTGGACATCCTGAAATAAGGTCTCCCACCAAAACTGGGACCTAACCAGGGACAACGTTTTACTTAAACCAGGATGACAGAACAGACGAGAACTGTGGGTGAAATCCAAAACCTGTTTAACCATGTTGGAAGGGACAAATAAACGGTTGGATGGGCATCTAGGTGGAGGAGGATCGGTCTGGTTGGAGGCCCTCAGATCCAAATCTAGCTGGGTAATGGCCAGGCGGGCAGTCTCAGGGAGGATAAACTGATCCTCCTGAGAGGAAGGGACTTCATCCTTCTCCAGGATGCGAGACAAGGCATCAGGCTTGATATTCTTTTCACCAGGGCCATAAGACAAAGTGAAGTTGAAACGTGAAAAGAACAACGCCCACCTGGCCTGACGGGGGTTGAGGCGACGAGCGGATTTGAAGTACTCCAGGTTCTTATGGTCAGTCCAAACCAAAAATGGGAACCTGGATCCCTCCAACCAGTGTCTCCACTCCTCAAGGGCGAGTTTGACGGCCAGCAGCTCCCGATCCCCAATGTCATAGTTTCTTTCTGCCTCGGAGAGACCCTTGGAAAAGAAAGCACAAGGATGCAGGCGTCCCTCCAGGCTGCGCTGACTAAGAATGGCCCCCACCCCAGTACTGGAGGCATCGACCTCGACGACAAAGGGCTCGTCGGGGTTGGGGGCCCGGAGGATAGGAGCTGAAGAAAACAAGTTTTTGAGTTCATAAAAGGCTTTGGCTGCTGCGTGTGAGTGGTCCATAATGGCCCGATAGTTCTGTAAGGAACTCTCGTGAGGGTTTGGACCAAGATCACAACACAACAGAATGACGATAAATAATAATGTGTTTATTGTTTCAAGGGAGGAAGTGACAGCCGGTCCTGGTGCCGGTCTGGGTTCTGGTTCGGGTTCTGGTGTCGGTTGGATAGCGGGAACAGTTCTACGAAGCAGAGAACGGTTAGTGGTCGTGCTGATTACCAGAACGTGGAGAACAGTCAACAAGGAAAAACCACTAACCGTCTCAGATGATCTCAAGGGTCCTGAAGGGTTGAAGTGTTCAGATCTGCAGCTGCTGGAAGGGCTGAGTCCGGTGAAGGACGACAGTCGGCCGCAGCTGTCTGCGTGGCCAGAGTCCGTGATCCAAAAGGGGTGGTCAGGCTTTCCAAGGTCCAGTAACGTGAAGCAGATGTCAGGCAGTACCAGAGGAGCAGGCAGATCGGTGGTCGGGCAGGCGGAGGGTCAAGGAACCAAGAGATCAGGCCAAACAAGAAGGGGAGGACAACCAGAAAAAGGGACAGGTAGCGTGGTGGGCAAAAC
>NW_023621310.1:2809-5608 GCF_014905685.2 Nematolebias whitei
CTAACTACAAAGAGTTTTCAACTATCGGGCACCGAAGAGTTGACTGGGTGCTGCTTATAAAGGGTGGAGAGAACAGGTGCAGCCAGTCTGAGATAATCAGGCCAGCTGACTGCAGTGCAGACAATTAGTGCAGTCAGCCTTCACCAACATGCAGAGTGGACAGACTGGTTCTCCACATACACACACACACATGAGAACCAGGTAGAAGAAGATTAGGAGTGAGGAGGAAAAGAACAGAACAGGGCTGAGAAACCAGAACTAGTGAACAGAGTGATAAAGATCTAAACACAGGGATGTGATTCATGACAGATCCCCCCCTCAAGGAACGCCTCCTGGCGTTCCACCTGGCTGACCTGGATGGAGAGCGTGGAAGTTGGCGATGAGGGTCCTGTCGAGGATGTGACGGGAGGGGACCCAGGAACGTTCCTCAGGACCGTACCCCTCCCAGTCGACAAGGTACTGAACCCCCCGTCCCCTCCGCCTAGAGCGAAGGAGACGGTGAACAGTATAGACAGGACCACCACCAATGAAGCGGGTGGGTGGAGGAGTGTGAGCAGGGGCATGAAAAGGGGAGGAGACCACCGGTTTGACACAAGAAACGTGGAAGGTGGGATGGACACGGAGGGACTTGGGGAGAGTCAAGCGAACAGACACAGGGTTGACGACTTTGGAAATGGGAAAGGGACCAATGAAGCGAGGGGCCAGTTTACGGGACTGAAGCTTAAGCGGGAGATTCTTGGTGGACAACCACACCTTTTGGCCTATGGAGTAATCGGGTTGGGGGGTTCTACGGCGGTCGGCCTGCTTGCGATAGGCCGCTCTACTCTTTAACAAGGCGCGTCTGGCCTTCCTCCAAACCCTCTGGCAGCGTAGGGCGGCCAGATGAGCGGAGGGGACAGAAGCCTCCCTCTCCTGGAGAGAGACGACAGGGGGTTGATAACCAAAGACAACATAAAAAGTGGACAAACCGGTGGCCGAGGAAGGGATGGAGTTAAGGGCATGTTCCACCCAAGGCAGGGAGGAGCTCCACTTCTCGGGGTCCTGTTGACATAGAATTCTCAGCTTGCCCTCAACCTCCTGATTAGCCCTCTCCGTCTGGCCATCGGTTTCAGGGTGAAACCCAGAGGAGAGGCTAATGTCAATGCCCAGGAGGGAGCAAAACTCCCTCCAAAAGAGAGAGACAAACTGAGGACCCCTGTCGGAAACAATGTTCGTGGGTAGGCCGTGGAGCCTAAAAACCTCCCTGGCCATGATCAGAGCGAGTTCCTTGGAGGATGGTAGTTTGGGGAGAGGAATCAAATGGACCATTTTAGAAAAACGGTCCACAACAGTGAGGATGACAGAGTGAGAATTGGATGGTGGAAGACCTGTAATAAAATCCATTCCTATGTGCGACCAGGGACGAGAAAGACAGGGAAGAGGGCGTAACAGCCCTGAAGGAGGGCGCTTGGAGGGTTTGGATTGGGAACAGGAGGGGCAGGATCGCACATAGGATTGGACATCCTGAAATAAGGTCTCCCACCAAAACTGGGACCTAACCAGGGACAACGTTTTACTTAAACCAGGATGACAGAACAGACGAGAACTGTGGGTGAAATCCAAAACCTGTTTAACCATGTTGGAAGGGACAAATAAACGGTTGGATGGGCATCTAGGTGGAGGAGGATCGGTCTGGTTGGAGGCCCTCAGATCCAAATCTAGCTGGGTAATGGCCAGGCGGGCAGTCTCAGGGAGGATAAACTGATCCTCCTGAGAGGAAGGGACTTCATCCTTCTCCAGGATGCGAGACAAGGCATCAGGCTTGATATTCTTTTCACCAGGGCCATAAGACAAAGTGAAGTTGAAACGTGAAAAGAACAACGCCCACCTGGCCTGACGGGGGTTGAGGCGACGAGCGGATTTGAAGTACTCCAGGTTCTTATGGTCAGTCCAAACCAAAAATGGGAACCTGGATCCCTCCAACCAGTGTCTCCACTCCTCAAGGGCGAGTTTGACGGCCAGCAGCTCCCGATCCCCAATGTCATAGTTTCTTTCTGCCTCGGAGAGACCCTTGGAAAAGAAAGCACAAGGATGCAGGCGTCCCTCCAGGCTGCGCTGACTAAGAATGGCCCCCACCCCAGTACTGGAGGCATCGACCTCGACGACAAAGGGCTCGTCGGGGTTGGGGGCCCGGAGGATAGGAGCTGAAGAAAACAAGTTTTTGAGTTCATAAAAGGCTTTGGCTGCTGCGTGTGAGTGGTCCATAATGGCCCGATAGTTCTGTAAGGAACTCTCGTGAGGGTTTGGACCAAGATCACAACACAACAGAATGACGATAAATAATAATGTGTTTATTGTTTCAAGGGAGGAAGTGACAGCCGGTCCTGGTGCCGGTCTGGGTTCTGGTTCGGGTTCTGGTGTCGGTTGGATAGCGGGAACAGTTCTACGAAGCAGAGAACGGTTAGTGGTCGTGCTGATTACCAGAACGTGGAGAACAGTCAACAAGGAAAAACCACTAACCGTCTCAGATGATCTCAAGGGTCCTGAAGGGTTGAAGTGTTCAGATCTGCAGCTGCTGGAAGGGCTGAGTCCGGTGAAGGACGACAGTCGGCCGCAGCTGTCTGCGTGGCCAGAGTCCGTGATCCAAAAGGGGTGGTCAGGCTTTCCAAGGTCCAGTAACGTGAAGCAGATGTCAGGCAGTACCAGAGGAGCAGGCAGATCGGTGGTCGGGCAGGCGGAGGGTCAAGGAACCAAGAGATCAGGCCAAACAAGAAGGGGAGGACAACCAGAAAAAGGGACAGGTAGCGTGGTGGGCAAAAC
>NW_023621311.1:0-351 GCF_014905685.2 Nematolebias whitei
TTGGCATAAGGGCAACTTCACACCTTATAAAACATATTTTTATATCAACTGTTCACAGAGGGCTGAGTGATACTAGCAATCACAGCATTGTAAAAGGGGGACAGTTGAACCCGGAGGCCTCCACCCCTGTTTAACGATGGACGATTTCTTTTCACAAAGATGGCCTCCTTTACTCCTCTCTCAAACCATCGTTCCTCTCTGTCCAGGATGTGAACATCTTCATCCTTGAAAGAGTGACCGCTGGCCTGGAGATGAGTGTAGACCGCAGAGTCCTGGCCTGATGATGTTGATCTTCTGTGCTGGGCCATCCTTTTGGCCAGTGGCTGTTTTGTTTCCCCGATGTAAGACTGA
>NW_023621311.1:451-5607 GCF_014905685.2 Nematolebias whitei
AGCTGATCACATGCTCAAGAAGGACCATCAGCATAACAATGGATCATTAGCACACTGATGGCTGTTTACTGTTCACAGAGGGCTGAGTGATACTAGCAATCACAGCATTGTAAGAGGGGGACAATTGAACACGTAGGCCTCCACCCCTGTTTAACGATGGACGATTTCTTTTCACAAAGATGGCCTCCTTTACTCCTCTCTCAAACCATCGTTCCTCTCTGTCCAGGATGTGAACATCTTCATCCCTGAAAGAGTGACCGCTGGCCTGGAGATGAGTGTAGACCGCAGAGTCCTGGCCTGATGATGTTGATCTTCTGTGCTGGGCCATCCTTTTGGCCAGTGGCTGTTTTGTTTCCCCGATGTAAGACTGATCACAGCCCTCCTGACACTGAACAGCATACACAACATTGCTCTGTTTGTGCCGGGGGACTGGATCTTTGGGATGAACCAGTCTTTGCCGTAATGTATTTTGGGGTTTAAAAGCCACTGGGACGTTATGTTTAGAAAATAAACGTCTCAGTTTCTCTGATACTCCCTCAACATATGGAATGACCACTGGTCTGGGTCTGGGTTCCTCCTTT
Source organism: Nematolebias whitei (assembly GCF_014905685.2). Taxonomy (NCBI): domain Eukaryota; kingdom Metazoa; phylum Chordata; class Actinopteri; order Cyprinodontiformes; family Rivulidae; genus Nematolebias; species Nematolebias whitei. Next base: position 1,033 of record NW_023621311.1, read on the forward strand.
TCACCTGATGGCTGACTGGAGTCCTGTTTGGGTTTCTTCTCTGCTTTCAGGAAGGCTCAGTTAGGATATCCACATTGCTCTAGAGCCTGTCTTGTGTGGGATTTCTCCTTCTGCCTGGCTCCTGAGCTAGTGGGGACGCTGTCTGCTCTGTGATACAGAGTCCTGATGACTCCTAACTTGTGCTCCAAAGGGTGATGGGAGTCAAACTGCAAATACTGGTCTGTGTGGGTGGGTTTGCGGTACACCTCAGTTTGCAAATGTCCTCTATCAGAGACTGAGACCTCACAGTCCAAGAAAGCCAACCTGCCATTTTTTACATCTTCTCGTGTGAACTTGATGTATTTATCCACAGAGTTGATGTAGTCAGTAACATGTTGGACTTCCTGAGATTTGATTTTAACCCAGGTGTCGTCAACATACCTGAACCAATGACTTGGTGGTGTCCCTGAAAAGGACGTCAAGGCTCTCTTTTCTACCTCCTCCATGTACAGGTTGGCAACAATAGGAGAAACTGGAGACCCCATAGCACACCCATGTTTCTGCCTATAATATTGCTCCCCATATGTGAAGTAGGTTGACTGCAGGCACAGTTTCAAGAGTTGACACAGTTGTTCTGTGGAAAGTGTGGTCCTGCTGCTCAGAGTGGTGTCTGATTTTAATTTTAAACTGACCACATCTACTGCATCATCAACAGGAATGCACATAAAGAGTGATGTGACATCAAAAGAGACCATTGTTTCATCAGTCTCCATTATGACATCCCTCACCTTGTCCACAAAGTCCATGGTGTTCTGTATGTGGTGTTCTGAGCTGCCAACTAAAGAGATGAGTACAGACGCCAGATATTTGGAAACATTGTAAGTGACAGAGTTAATCATACTAACAACTGGTCTTAAAGGTACACCTTGTTTGTGGATTTTAGGTAAACCATACAGACTAGGTGTGGCCTCCCCTGGGTACAGTCTGTGGTACAGAAAATGGTCAATAGCCTTGTCCTGCTCCAAAATTTTCAGGCAATCTATTAACTTTTTCTTGTAACCACTTCCTGGATCTCTTTTCAGAGGTTCATAAGTGTTTAAGTCACTAAGGAGTGTCATAACTTTCTCATGATAGTCTTTCTGGTTCAAAATCACTGTGCACCTTCCTTTGTCTGCTGGGAGAATGATGATGTTTTTGTCCTTGCTAAGAGTGGTGAGTGCATCCCTCTCCTCTCTACTGATGTTGGAAGGTGGTGGTTTGGCATTGCTGAGGCAGGCTGAAACTTTGATTCTGAGCTGTTCTGCTTCAGCCTCTTTAATTTTGTTGTTGCGGATGGCTGACTCAGTAGCTGTGATCATCTCCACCAGAGGATTTCTACTTGGTGCAACCGCAAAGTTCAGTCCCCTGGCTGAAAAGAGAGCCTTGACGTCCTTTTCAGGGACACCACCAAGTCATTGGTTCAGGTATGTTGACGACACCTGGGTTAAAATCAAATCTCAGGAAGTCCAACATTTTACTGACCACATCAACTCTGTGGATAAATACATCAAGTTCACACGAGAAGATGTAAAAAGTGGCAGGTTGGCTTTCTTGGACTGTGAGGTCTCAGTCTCTGATAGAAGACATTTGCAAACTGAGGTGTACCGCAAACCCATCCACACAGACCAGTATTTGCAGTTTGACTCCCATCACCCTTTGGAGCACAAGTTAGGAGTCATCAGGACTCTGTATCACAGAGCAGACAGCGTCCCCACTAGCTCAGGAGCCAGGCAGAAGGAGAAATCCCACACAAGACATGCTCTAGAGCAATGTGGATATCCTAACTGGGCCTTCCTGAAAGCAGAGAAGAAATCCAAACAGGACTCCAGTCAGCCAACAGGTGAAAAGGAGGAACCCAGACCCAGACCAGTGGTCATTCCATATGTTGAGGGAGTATCAGAGAAACTGAGACGTTTATTTTCTAAACGTAACGTCCCAGTGGCTTTTAAACCCCAAAATACATTACGGCAAAGATTGGTTCATCCCAAAGATCCAGTCCCCCGGCACAAACAGAGCAATGTTGTGTATGCTGTTCAGTGTCAGGAGGGCTGTGATCAGTCTTACATCGGGGAAACAAAACAGCCACTGGCCAAAAGGAGGGCCCAGCACAGAAGATCAACATCATTAGGCCAGGACTCTGCGGTCTACACTCATCTCCAGGCCAGCGGTCACTCTTTCAGGGATGAAGATGTTCACATCCTGGACTGAGAGGAACGATGGTTTGAGAGAGGAGTAAAGGAGGCCATCTTTGTGAAAAGAAATCGTCCATCGTTAAACAGGGGTGGAGGCCTCCGGGTTCAACTGTCCCCCCTCTTACAATGCTGTGATTGCTAGTATCACTCAGCCCTCTGTGAACAGTAAACAGCCATCAGTGTGCTAATGATCCATTGTTAGGCTGATGGTCCTTCTTGAGCATGTGATCAGCTGGTTTTGGTTGTCAGCAGCAAATTGGTTGATCCACTCTGAGAAGGCGCTATTTAAGAGACTGAGCTGAATACAGCTCTTCAGTCTGAGGAAGTCCTCAGGATGAGAGACGAAACGTTTCTACATTTTTTTGTTGATTTGCTTTGTTTTGTTTTTTTGAATGTCCAGAGGACCAGATTTAACCTTTTTAGACTCTTACCATCTTGGCTTCTGAGAGACACTGACACTCTGAGAAACTCTTTTTATACCCAAACATGTTGTCAGTTGACCTAATTAGTGTTAATTGGTCTTCCAGCTGTTCGTTATATGCTCAATTTCCTTTTTCCAGCCACTTATTGCTACTTGTCCCAACTTTTTTTGGGATTTGTTGACACTGTGAAATTTTGAATCAACATATTTTTCCTTTAAAATGTTACATTTACTCAGATTAAACTTTTGATCTGTCATCTATGTTATATTACAAATAAAATATTGACATTTGCCATCTCCACATCATTGCATTCAGTTTTTATTCACAATTTGTTTAGTGTCCCAACTTTTTTGGAATCCGGTTTGTAAGTATGTAACTATGTAAGTATGTAAGTATGTATGTAAGTATGTAAGTAAGTAAGTATGTAAATCTGTAAGTAAGTATGTAAGTACAAACCGGATTCCAAAAAAGTTGGGACACTAAACAAATTGTGAATAAAAACTGAATGCAATGATGTGGAGGTGCCAACATCTAATATTTTATTCAGAATAGAACACAAATCACAGATCAAAAGTTTAAACTGAGAGAATGTATCATTTTAAGAGAAAATCTTTTGTTTCCAAATTTCATGGCATCAACAAATCCCAAAAAAGTTGGGACAAGTCCATTTTTACCACTGTGTGGCATCCCCACTTCTTCTTACAACACTCAACAGACGTCTGGGGACAGAGGAGACCAGTTTCTCAAGTTTAGAAATAGGAATGCTCTCCCATTCATGTCTAATACAGGCCTCTAACTGTTCAATCGTTGACATTTGCCATCTCCACATCATTGCATTCAGTTTTTATTCACAATTTTAGTGTCCCAACTTTTTTGGAATCCGGTTTGTATGTAAGTAAGTATGCAAGTATGTATGTAAGTATGTAAGTAAGTACCATACCATACCATACCATACCATACCAATTTATTTATAAAGCACTTTAAACAGTGACAAAGCACACCAAAGTGCTGTACAGGGACGAACAGAACAAGCACACAGCAACAGATTACATAACAGGACACCAAAAAGTAGAAACCGACAAAAACAATAATGGATAACAACAACAACCGCAACATGACTAACACAGTGTGATGCACACAGACTCAGCACAGATCACACAGTGCAGAAAGCCAGGGAATAGAAGTGTGTTTTTAAGCGAGATTTAAAAACTGTGAGGGAGGGGGCCTGTCTAACCAGCAGAGGTAACTCATTCCAAAGTCTTGGGCCTGCTACAGAGAAGGCCCTGTCACCTCTGCGCTTGAGATGGGTTCCTGGGACTGTTAGGAGCAACTGGTCTGCTGATCTGAGAGAACGTGGTGGGACATACGGTTGGAGCAGATCAGTAAGATAGGAGGGGGCAGAGCTGTTTTGTGATTTATAGACATACAAGAGTATTTTGAATTTGATTCGAAGGTGAACCGGAAGCCAGTGTAGGGAGGCCAAAACAGGTGTAATGTGCTCCCTTTTGCTTGTGCTGGTCAAAAACCGGGCTGCTGCATTTTGGACCAGTTGGAGTCTAGCTATGGAGGTCTGACTGATACCAAAAAGGAGTGAGTTGCAATAGTCGAGCCTGGATGTAATGAATGCATGAATTACTGTCTCCAGGTTATTTTCGGACAATATGGGCTTCAGATTAGACAGTCGCCTCAGCTGGAAAAAGCAGGACTTAATAATCATGTAGTGAACTAAGCCTCCGGTAAAAACCTGCCTCTGAAGACCTTCATGGGACAGGAACTGTTATTTCATTGATTTGAATCCAGAAATACAAATTAGCTCATCCAGAGACTTTCTAATTGTATCCTGAACTATCAATTGAAAGAACACTCTCTTTTTTATGTTATCATTACTATTTTTACAATGTCTTGATAATCAAAAGTGTGTTTAGTTCAAACCATTTTAAATG
>NW_023621312.1:0-2149 GCF_014905685.2 Nematolebias whitei
CGTTTAAAGCTATTATTTTGTCATCATCTGTCAACAGCCAGTGCTTATATAGGACACAAAATGATAATGTGTAACACAGGCTTCTATTTAATGTTCATGTTTGTAACCTTTTCCTTCATCCTTGTGAGTTGTCATCCCTCATGTTTCAACACTCCCCTCTTGTTGCTCTCGCTCCTTCAGTAATAAGCTCCTCTCACATGCGACCTCTCCTGTCACCCTCACCAGTGGAATCTGCCTCTCCCTCTGCATTACTTTTTTTTTATTAATCCTGAATTTAGTGACGTGATTCCCCCATGACCTGGTGTGTTTGTGTGTGTGTGTTTTAAGAAAAAGCCCAATGAATGGAAAGAACTGTTTAAAACTAATTCTGGCGTTGAAGGCATGATTGTTTCTTTGGGACTCACCTGTTCACCCATCCTTCCTAAATTTATTTTGGCTCGTTACATCCCACTCACTGCATCCTCTTCTCATTTACTTGCTAAGATCTTTTAACTCATTTTCTCTTAGGTCTTCTCCCAGTTCCTATGTATTTCCCTAATCTCCTCAATCTCCTTCTATCTGCCGTTATCCATCTCCCACAAATTCCCTTTTCCTATCTCCTTCCACTACCTACAACCTCCCTAACTTTACCCCCTCCCCTTCGAGCCGCAGTGGGACTGTTGGACTCACGCAGCTCCGTGCTGAGTTGCTCCAGAGCCAAGCCAGAACAAAGAGCCCATTGAGCCGAGCAGAGACATAATGTGGGCCGTCTCTGACTGTGCCGAAGATGAAGTCATGAGGTCGCTGAACAGTTAATAACACCGGTCCATCCCGCAGCTGCAGCATAAAGTGTGTGAGTCGAGTTCGATGCCGCTGAGTAAAGTGAGAGAAAATAAAAGCATCTGCATGTGCGCATGAGTGACAGTCTACAGTCTGTGTTTGTATCTAAGAGCATGTGGATAGATAAAAACCTTTTTAGGAGCGTAATGAGATACTCCAAAACGCTCAAAAATGCACTCAGTCATTTTTTAAATACCACAGAGGGGAAAACAAAACCATAGGAGAATTGCACTTCTGGTCCTGGCTTCGCTCCAGCTGAGATGAAGAACTCCCACCCTCCAATGCCCAACACCCCCCGCCTTATTGGAGTCTGTCTGGCGCAAAGTCTGACATGAGACACATCTCCCTGGCACTGGAGCTGTCGCTGCAAGGCCCACACTCTGAAACATCATTAGATTCACAGCTCCAGGTAAAAGACCGGGTAAGGAAAAGACAGAGAGTGATGCAAGGGCGCACAAAGCAAGCATGTGGAAGTTTGTTTCGAGCCTCTGAACGCCACTGAGCGGCTGTGGCCCATTAAAATACCTTTACAGGAACACGTTCTTGTCAAGAGGCCTTCAGGCTAAGTTGTGCTTTGGTCAAGAGAGGAGAAGTAGGAGGAGGCGGGGGTGAGGATAATGAAAGACAACTATGCAATTAACATTAGAAGGACTTGGTCAAGTTCATCTTGCACAGCCCCTTCACTGTAAGCAACAGAGATTTGTTGCCCTGCGAGTAGATTGCTTCTTTCAAACCTGGTCTTTGCTATACATCTGAGTTCAATTCTCTGCCTGCCCTCACTCTGAAAATCAATTCCTCCTCTTCTTTCCCTCCAGGTCTGTGCTCAGACCAAGGCGAGGGGATTACACTGTCTCTCCCCAGATCCAAGCAGGACAACAAATGGTTCTTATCAACTGACACCCCACCACCTCTGCCACTGAGGAAGAAGAGGCAGCAAAACTGGCCAGGTCACTCAGCATGGACGTGCTCCTGGACTCTGTCTGCCAACCTTGGCAACTCTTTTCACACTCTGAGCCTGAGCTATTTAAGAAAGCCCTGGGAGAATACGAGCGCAGCACCAGAGGGTGGGAATGGTGGAGAGGAGAGAGTCGCTCCTTCCTTCTCAACCTCTGCTTCTAATCAATCACCAGAAATCACTGCCATAGTTTATGGCCTTTGATCCTAGCTCCTCTTTCGCACTGCGAGGGCGAGAGTTGAGGAGAAAGGGGAGAGGGTGCAGGGAGAAGAGTGTGAGACTAGGCCCGGGGGGGGGGGGGGGGGGTGCAGGAGCAGGTCCATGCTAAGTGGCCGGGCCAGTATTGCTGCGTCCTCTTCCTAAGTGGAGAAGGTG
>NW_023621312.1:2249-4502 GCF_014905685.2 Nematolebias whitei
GCTGTAGAGGTCAGGGGAGAGAGATTCGGAGGTACAGAGCATTTTGCTCTTGCAAGTATGAAAGCATATCCTAATTTAATCTAGTAATTTGGGTTTAAACATACTAAACAAACTTAAGACAAAATCAGATTTTAAACTAAAAACATTATTTCTGATGAATTTGGATAACTTTGGATGGTTTTACTGGACGCTTGACATCCATCCATCCATCCATTATCTTTACCCGCTTATTCCATTTTGGGTCACGGGGGTCGCTGGTGCCCATGTCCAGCAATCACTGTGCGAGGGGCGGGGTACACCCTGGACGGGTCGCAAGCCCATCACAGGGCCACATAGAGACAAATGAGACAAACAACCATTCACTCTCTCACTCACACCTAGGGACAATTTAGAGTTACCAATCAGACTAACATGGATGTTTTTGGTCTGTGGGAGGAAACCGGAGTACCCGGAGAAAACCCACGCATGCACGGAGAGAACATGCAAACTCCACCCAGAAAGGCCCCTGGACCGGGGTTTGAACCAAGGACCTGCTCGCTGAGAGGCAGCAGCTCTACCAGTTGCGCCACCGTGCTGCCGGACGCTTGACATAAAACCTTTAAAATAACAAAATCAAAAAAGTAATTTGTTTAAACATTCCAAGTTTTAAAATCGTAAGCCAGCGCTGCAAGATGTCACAGGTGGGTAACGGTGTTGAACAAGAGGGCGTTGAGTTTGCATGTTCTGTCTCGTAGCGCAGTCCAAAGACTTTCAGGTTAGGTTCAGAGTAGGGTTTGAATCGACTAGTCGACCCGTCGATTCTACGACATCTTGCGAGTTTTTATATTTCACGTTGACTAGTCGCAGTCACCACCGCCCACCCCGCTGTTCCCTGCTCTATTCCACCCAATCCACGTGGTGGATTAAATACAATTTAATTAAAAACAGCCAGGCGGTAGAGCTGTCATTTCTAATATGGCCACGCCAAAATATTGTGCTGGATGGGCAGGCCAAGTTGGCGTTGGGCTTTAGATTGCGTCAGCGGAGGGGTGTGGCTGACGAGCCAATTTGGATCACCACCAGCCACGCTGACCGACCAGTTAGAAGACGTACAAAAACGTCCAGATGGATGAATGCCAGCGACCCACCTGAAGCTTTCCAGCCGCTGCGTCAGTGGACACGTGCAACTGACAAGCATTAATAACTATGATAACTATAATATAATAAGGTGCTCCACCACCGCCCGCCCCGCTGCCCTCAGTTCCATTCCACCCAGTCCACAGTGGTGGATTAAATAAAATAAAACTAAGAACAGTGGGGCGGGCGGTGGTGTGGTACCATCTCCCGCTCCACTGTTCTCAGCCTTGTTTTTTATGTGCCGCATGTTTCTTTCACTTTTGCAGCTCAATAATAGTTTTGATTTTCCTGTGACTTATTTGCAGTATGATAAATGGTATATAGCATAAATATATGCCCGATGTTTTGTTATTTTTTGTTTTGTTTTTGTAAATAATAAATTACTTTTTTTGCTAACTTATTATTTTTTTGTGAATATGATATGGCGTCTTGAGTTCCTATGACGCCATCATCAACTTTTATCATATTAAAGTCGACTTTTAAAAATATGTAGCCGTTTAACCCCTAGTTCACAGGCAACTCTAAATTGTCTCTAGGTGTGAGCGTGAATGGTTGTTTGTTTCGCACGTCTTTATGTTATCCTATAATGGACTGACAACCTTGTCAGGTGCCTCTTGGAAATAACCCTGAACAGGAAGTTATACGACAGACTCCAAAACCTTTGTGTAATTTGAGCAACATGCACAAGTAAGACAGTACTTTGTATTAAACAAGACATTTTTCCACAGTTAATTTTTTACTGTAACTTATAACTTTTTAATGCTACCATCGTGACATAATGTGTTACTTTAAACAGACATAAAACATTTTTATTGCAAACAAATGAAGCATTCTTTTTTCTTTTTTTTTTACCAAAAGGACAACACTTTAAAACTTAATACACCATGTTTTCTTTCTGTATACAGTATGTCCCTCTGTTAGTATGTCTTAAATATACCAAAGTGCATCTTCATATAGACACTTTTAAAAAATCCAAAAGTTTAATTGGGCCCCAACCATGTCCATGCAAAGTAATCAATTTGCATGAAGACAAATCCAATGTAAAGGTTTCTTTATCGTCTAGATCTACTTTTTAAAAGCCAGCAGAAAGTGAGGGCAAGTGATAACACCAGGGACAAGGGGGGGGGGGGGGGGGGG
>NW_023621312.1:4602-5606 GCF_014905685.2 Nematolebias whitei
AACACAATAAATCCTTCTGTCAAGATCAGGACACTTCCTTCTGGTGGGAGGGAGCTTCTGATGCTTGCGGACAAACAAACAGAATGGTTAAATAATCAACTGGTGTTTCCCTTCTTTATTGGCTTATGACTTTATGTGGTCTCTGGTCACCCCTGAGCCTCTCTGAGCCCACAGAGCAGCAGATTCAGCAGGAAAATAAAAGTCCGAAGAAGTGCGCTAATAGTCTCTCTCTCAGAGCAAACTTATGGATGGTCATAGCTTCTGACCTTGATGACCCTACACCCTGGCATTTTTGTTTTTCTTGTGTATGTGTGTCAATAAAATGACCTCAGGTTTCATTGAAAAACCATCGTAATGGTCAATGTAAACTGTCAGAAAATGTTTATTTTAAAACGTTAAGACTGAGAAGTCAACTAAGGACAAAAGGACAAGCTCTTGCCATCTTGCCATCAACAGTAACCGTAACTTGAAATGGTTTTAAATAGTTGTGTATCACTTCAATCCAATTTTTAAACCAGACCTAATAATTTATGCAAAATTTCTCTAATGTACTGTAGTACAAGCACTGCAACACTGTCTTCATAAACTCTTTGTGAATATATATTGTTACTCTACTGTACTGTATTATATTATACTTTATCATATTGTATTTTATTGCATTTTATTGTATCATACTGCATTGTATTGTATTGAATTGCATTTTGTTTCCAAGGGTTATGAAGGAGATCTGTTGCGTGTTTTTTTGTTCAATCTGGTTTTGTATTAGTGTTTTTAATTATTATTGGGTTTTTTTCATTGTTCTCTTTCTTGTTGATTTTAATGTGAAGCACATTGAGTTACCATGCATATTAAATCTGCTATATAAATAAAGCTGCCTTGCCTATTTTATGTGCTGTATCACATTTTATTGCATTGCATTGTCTTTTCTTGTACTGTAGTATATCTTATTATATTGTATTGCTGTGTGCTGTATTGTATTGTATCATGTTGTAGTGTATCATATC
>NW_023621313.1:0-5606 GCF_014905685.2 Nematolebias whitei
TTTTATGTCAATTAATACTTATACTCACTTTTGATGCAGCTTATCTGCCCAAAGTCAGGCCTATGCTACAGATGTGTTTTGGAGTAATTAAAGTCCTCTGGGGGATGCTCTAACCAAAAGACCTGGCCCATCTTAAGGTTATGGTGACCTAGGATTTGAAAGACATGTTTTTATGAAGCCATCGCTCTGTTGCACACTGCTTTGATGATGGAAAAACATGTTTTAATTAAATCTGTCCTCCTGACAACCATCAAACTTGTTTTCCAATGCTCTCACGCGATCCGGTCAGGGAGAGGTATAAAGGAGGTGTGACAGGCAAGGGAATTTTGGAAGTCTGCTGTGGACTAACGCGTGAGTGCCCAGCGCAATTTTGATGTGATTCTTCTTTACCCGGGTCGAAAACGACTTCCCGGCCAGTGTCACGGTGAGAGGCTCTTTCATATCAATTTGTGTGTTAAAGAGTGTACAAGTGTACATGTTTGCTTGGCTGTTTTTCTGTGGCAGATTAATAAATGACACTTATTTCTAGCAGAAAATAGTCTCTTTGTGTCTCATTTTTTCCCCTTGTCTGAATATCTGGTGCCGATCGTTCACGACCCCTGTTAATTTCATAATACATTTTTGGCGACGAGGATGGGATGTTAATAATTAAATAAATAATTCTGAACGGCTGCACCATATTCAAACGAAGGGAAAAAAGTGTTGAGAAAAATGTTGATGCGAGTTGCATCTGGACAAAGAGTCCGTTGAAGTTGTGCCAGGTTGGGAGAGTTATCCAACCTTGGCTTTGTGTTTAAGAGGTGGAGGGGGACGCCCCGAGCCTTTGTGTGAGAGTTTAAAAACAGAGAAAAAGTTGATTCAGACGCCTGAGGAGGCGTGAGCTGAACGGAGGAACAGTTGATCCAGACGCCTGAGGAGGCGTGAGCTGAACGGAGGGAAAAGTTGATCCAGACGCCTGAGGAGGCGTGAGGGGAACAGAGAAAAAGTTGTACCGGGATGGGAAGAAGTCCCATCCCAGTTGTTTTTGTTGTTTTTGAAGAGGTGGGAAGAAGCCCATCTTAGTTGTTAGAACAATTTTTCTGAAAGCAGATAGTCCGGGTGATGTTTTGACCACTTTTGCAGGCAATAGAGGTTAGAAAAGATGGCACCAGTGACAGGACTTCAGCATAAAGTCAGAAAATGCAATTACAGGCTCAACGGAGCAAACAAAAATGTGAGGACCGCCTGCTTGTTGAATGAACGGCACATTCAGTCGCTCGCTCTGTTTGGGAGAATAAGCAGGGTAGCTGACGGGGCGGTGGAGCAGGTGTCCCGGTTGCGAGGAAAATTCAAGAGAAAGAAAGCGACTGCATGGAAAAAGTGTGTGGAGGAAGTTCAGGAGAAAGATAAACAGTGGTTACAACAGAAACAGTTGTTATCTGATGCGCAGACAGAGTGCATGCTGCAGAAACAGCATGTGCAGCTGCTGACGGCACAGCTAGACCGCATGATTAAAGTAGCTGAGGGTCAGATATGCAGGCTTAAAAGGAGGAAGAAAGAGCGTGATGTTTCGCCGGAGCGAGTCGGAGCTTATGTTGCAAGGTTGGATGATGGATGGAATCCGTCGAGTTTGGACGGTAACATCTTGGGAGACAAAGAGGTTGTTTACTTGTCTAAAATATCACAACCCACAGATGCTCGAGTATCTAGGCTGCTGGATAAAGGTGGAGGTCAGGTAATGAATTCAGCGCATCGAGTCAGAGCTTTGCAAGACTCGAGACCGTTGTTTGAAGTTGGTGTAGAGACAGCCCGACAGATAGCATCGGATTGGTCTGATTTACAGGGTCATTGGGTGACCCTAGGGGAGTGCGAGCAGAGATTGGTTCGGCTGTGTTTGAGGAATGTACTCGCTGTGCGTTGGGTTGTAGATTATCATCTACATGTTTTCCAAGGACTGATGTTCAAAGCAGAGTGTTAGAACTCAGAGATTGGAACACAGAGCTGAAAACCGTGAAAAAAAAATTTAGTCAATCCATGGGTCGAGGGCCGAGAAAGGACGGCCGGAAAAACATGCAGGAACCTACTCGTTCTGCTTTCTGGAGGGCATTAATGCAGGCAGGAGTGCATGCAGCTGAGATGGATGATGTGTCAGCAGAAGAGCTGAGGGCTGGAAGCCATTATTTGGATTAAAGGGGCAAAAGTAGGGTCCAAAAGTTGACATCAACACTCTGAAAAGCAGATATTGTCAAACATTGAACATCAAAGTTCCAGAATTAGAGAGCCCAGATTTTGACGTTAAATTAAAAAGCCCCAAAACTTGAAGGTGATATTGATTTTAAAATGCCAAAGGTCAAAGGAGAAATTAAGACATCTGATGTTGCCATTAAAGGCCCAAGCATTGACATTTTGGGCCACTAAGGATGTATTAAAATGCCTAAAGTCAAGATGGTTTAAGGGGAAAAGGGTGGATTTGAAATGTCTAGAAATAAATATGTTGTTTGGATGTGTTAAGCTGGTTGCTTTGAAGGAAGTGCAACTTATGTTGTTTATAAATGGTTTACCTGCAGCTATAGTTTTGACAGCATCTAAAAACAACTCTAGAAGTATCCAAAAATATCTGAGATAAAAAGAATTTCACCATCTTGTTTTGCAGATGTTTCACATTTAAAGTGAAAGTTCAGCTCTTTTCAAGAGGGGTTCTGTGGAAAAAGTTAACACCTCAGTTTTAAAAACTGATGAATTAAACATTCTGAGTGGGGCCAAGACTAAAAGAAGGATTTCTTTTTAATAAATAAAAGTTAATTGTTGACACTTTTTGCATGAAGTGGTTATGTATGAAGAATTGTTTGATTAGTTGTAAGAACAAGACAGATGATGAAACTGCAAATACAACGATGTGAAGCATGCAGCATTAGAAGAGAGGGTCACAATAGTAAATGCAAGGACAAATGGAGGAAAGGGCCATATCAGATCTGGCAAACGGATTTCATTGGTCCTTTGCCATGTCACAGGGGTGTAGATATGTATGTACGGCTGTAGATACATATTCAGGTGTGTTGGTGACTCATCCTTGTAAATATGCAAATCAGACATCTATTTAAAATGTCTTAGTATGATGAAATAATTTTATGAGGGTCCCCTTCAGATACAAACAGATAATGGGACCCATTTTACTGGAAAACAGGTGAAAGACTGGTCAGCTGAAAAACATGTTGAATGGATTTATCATATTTCCTTATCACCCACAAAGCTGCTGGGCTGATTAAGAGAATGAATGAACTGTTAAAAAAAAAGAAATGCTGAGAAAATGAAAAACATGATTTGACAAACTGAAAAGTAAATTTGTTGCAGGCTGTGTTTCAATTGAATAACAGACCCATTGTACCAGGCACCACTCCTTTAAATTGAATGATACTCCAGAGCTGCCTGTCAGAGAAAAAAAAAAAAGAACCAATTAGAAAATTGACGACAGAGCAGAGCTGCCTGTCCAGCAACTCCTGGATCTGCTGGACTAGTTCTGAGGACTATAGAGCCAGTGATATTGATTTCAGGTCAAATTCAAGTTATAAAATTGGTCTGGGTCTGCAATATCCCAGAGGCAGGAGAAGAAAAAATGGGTAAATGTACCAATTCATAAGTGTTATTAAAGAGAAAACTAATTCTTCTCTCTTTTTGTTGAAAGCAGTTTTCTTGTCTCCACAGCTTGATGTTTCCTTGGTCTTTGAACACCCGGGACCGTCCAGAGGACAACATGAGAAGCTGGTGACAAGGTGCCAGTCAGATGGGAGTGCAGGCTGTTTGGGCATCACGTGCCTTGTTGCAGATGGACAACGCCTCATCAGCAACACCAGGACGTGTCTTGGAGGAGGATCAGGTGTTCACTTTGGTAAAAAAAAAAAAAAATGCAAGCAAGATCTGAGTGCAAAGTGACTTCACATGTTTGGAACACAAAAGCTGCCTGATAGGGCACAACTGACTGTCCTATGTCAAGTGTCGGGCATGCTACCACAGGAAAACCATCCCAGTGGTACCTAAAGGATGTCAGATTAGAATTGTGTGGAAACCCCACTGTGTAATATTGTATAAGAACGGTACATGCTAAACCAGATGAAAGAGATTACTGCCAATTAAGGAGAAGGAGGAGACGTGCTTCATTGGCAGTTACCCAAGTTGGAGTCTGGATGCCATCAGTTGTCATGACTCAAGAAGAAACGGTCAAAATACTGATAAAAGAAATAAACTTGCAGCCGAAGATGTGGGGGAGCACAGAAGAAGTGCTCTCCAACATAATTGAAGCTTTGAACTTGTTTTCCTGTGTACCTTGCAATTTTTCCATGCACAGCTGCAGGAGGAGCGCTGCCAGAGGGTGGTTACTACATTGAATCATCATGAGTGGAGGAGAGTATGGAACATTTCCAGTTCCTACTGGGTAGTTGTAAAACCTGAATTGACAAAATGTAATGAAGGCAACCACAGTTATGCAAATATCACATTTTGCCTTTAATAACTGTACAAGGACACTGGTTTTAGTGGTTTGAGCCACAGACAAATCTCACATATGACATGCAATTATGTGAGACAGCTGATAACGGAGTGATATGTATGCTGAAATTAGGTCATGTTAACCCATGTTTAACCAGAGACAAGGTATTGTGTGATTGGACTCATGAACTAGGCTAGAGAACTAGTTTGATAGCAACAATAAAAGTCATCCTCAAATTACCTGAGGTGCCTTTCTCTGGATGTGTATGGTGTACATCTGTGGACTTGGAACAACCAGACTTATCAATTAACTAATTATAGTTCCACCACTCGCACGTACCCTGGCGAGTCTCCCTAGACCGTTTCAAAATGCGCATTGAAATGGGTCTACAGAGCTGAAACGAATGATTGAATCTCATAAGTCTAAACGTGTCTGATCTAACAGTGTCCACCTGCATGGCTCAAAGAAAGGTTTTTACATGTGGCTAAAACCAATAATGTAGGCGTCGGCTCACCAATGGTGGGATATATTCGCAGGAATATTATCTACGGCGCAAAATATATGCAGTATCTCTTTTGCTTGTTTAGTGAAAAAAAAAAAAGAATAACTAGTTTGATCTATGTATCTCTGTATTAACTTTGTGTATTTTGGGAACTTGTTTTTATATTAGGAGGGTTTAAAAAAAAAGAATTAATCAGGAAATTTATAATACAGCTTGGTACATGGTTTGGTAGGGAAAAAACTATAATCTGAACACCTACCAGGTGTTTTGATTTACAATGATCGTGTCAGTGGGAATGTAATAAATCAAACGTTCCAGGGGTTTGAAACTCGTCTGGATTTTCTTAACTGTGTGAGTGAGTTTATTTAGGATAAAGTCCAGAACAATTTCAATTTCAGGAGAGTGATTTTATGTTTTACATGCCATAAAGGCAAAAGGGTGGAATGATATAAAAATATGTTTTATAAAAATATATTAAGTTGCCTTTATGCCTATTCAAACATATATATTTTGTGTGTGTTACTTTTCAGAATTAAATGTCTAAATTGCCATAAAAGGCAAGGGTGGAATGATATAGGAATGATTATTTTGATGCTTTTATGTCAATTAATACTTATACTCACTTTTGATGCAGCTTATCTG
>NW_023621314.1:0-5605 GCF_014905685.2 Nematolebias whitei
CAATAAATCTGCCTTGACTCTAAACTAAGCACAGTAGAAAACTGTTTGCCCCTTCTCATTAGCAACACCTGAACAGAATCACACCTGCCCTTAAGTAACCAGCTTCTTCTGCTGACATATTCAGTACACAAAATGAAATACACCCTCTAGTGGAGATAAACATAGAAAAACAAGATAAATGGCTCCTACACGCCAGCCCCTAATTGCGTGTGGCAGAAGACCTAGCAATTATCAAACTTAAATTAAAGGAGCCATAAGTCACTATATATCCATAGACAAAATATACATAAAAGGCAAATCAGGTTTACATGTTCATCATCCTACCAGCAATCTAGTTTGTCAGTTTGCAGCTTCACACAACAAACACATTTTTGTTACAGGTCTTTCAATAACATTTGTTTTTGTTTGAAGATGAACCACATGTACCAGACCCCTTTTATCTGGAAACGTTTTAATAACTTTCCCTAGCATCCAAGACCCCCAGGGTGTTGTGGAGTCCATAACCACAACAACATCTCCAGGCATGAAACACCTTTTCCTTTTTATCCATTTTTGTCGTTCCTGTAAAATGGTAAATACTCTCGAATCCAACGTTTCCAAAGGAGATCCGAGATGTATTGAATTTGTTTCCACCTTCTTTTTGCATATCCACTGTTAATGGCATTAGTCATGAAGTTTGTGTACTCCTTATGGAAACTTGTGTTCTTTTTGAATTTCCTTTTCAAACCAAGGATGCGCTGCAGAGCGATGGAAATGTTGTTTGGTGATAAGGGTTCCTCCTTTCTGAAAGGCAACTTCAATTTATAATGTCTATTCTCTAGCTGTGCAGAGTGTTCCACTATGTCTATGAATTTTTGTTCCTCTCTTGACATTTCCTCTTGCTCTGTAAATGATTTCTCAGTGAAGTCATAGTTGTACTGGCTGATTAAAAACTCCTCAATCTGGTCGACTGTAGTTCTGTTGACATGAACTGAAAGGTAGCCACTTTCACCATCCCTGTTACCTTCTGCTGAACCATTTATAACCCATCCTAGCAAGCTTCTGATTGCATAGGGCCCCTCACCCCGACTGTTAACCACCTCCCAAGGTTCCATCAATTTAGATGCATTTGTACCAACTAGTAGATCTACTCCAGCATGTATGCAAGGAAAGTTGATGTCCTTTAAGTAAGACCATTTTGACAGCTCCTCCTCGCTGATGATGTCTGTGGAGACTGGCATTTCTCTTTGAGTAAACACGATGGGAAGCTGATAGAAATGTTTACCACTTAATTCTGAAATCTCTAGCCCTTTAATGATGGAGGTTGTCACTGCTTTACTATGACCCATGGTGCGGAGATGAATCTGAGCCTTACGCCCTTGAATGTTTAGTTCAGTGAGAAGTTTTTCAGAGCAGAATGTCTCTGTGCTTCCTGGATCCAGAAAGGCATAAGTTTTAATGACCTTAGTTCCATTTGAACTCTTCACTTGTACAGACAAGATGGGAAGAATACCCTTATGGTGGCCAGCCCCTGTATGACCACAAGTAGAGGAGGTTTTACAGTGTTTTGATGCCTGATCAAACTCGTTCTTATGAGCCTTTTCCTTCTGTCCAATGTGCAAAATACTGGGATGCTTTTGGCTGCAGTGTTTGCAAGTGATGTGCTTATCACAACTCTTACTTAAATGTCCTCTGTTCAGGCAGCCAAAACATAGACCCTTATCCTTTAGAAAGTCTAGTTTTTCTCTGTGTGACCTTTTTCCCAATTGCTGACATTGTTCCAATGCATGACCATCCTGTGCACAATACAGACAGGGGAAGGAGTTTAATTTGTTAACGTACATTTCATTTCTGAGAGAAGGCAGTGTACATTCATCATTAACAGAAACATGGGTGACAAAGCTGTTTCTTTTAAACTGGGACCTTTGAGGTTTGCTAGGTCTTGTGATTCCCCTAGCAGGCTGTATATCCTGTATATCTCCAAAAACTGGATCTGATATAATCCGAATATGATGTTCAATAAAATCAACAATATCTGGGAAACATGCTCTTTGACCAGTTCTCTCAAAAATCTCATTTGCCTTTGTTCTCCACTTTTCTCTCAGTTTAAAAGGAAACTTTTGAACCAAGATTCTCATGTTGGCTGGCATGCTTAACTCCTCCAAATACTGCAGTTCCTCCATTGCAACATTCACGAAGGAACAGTCCAAATGCTTTTAACGCTTTAGCATCTTCACCTTTAATGTTGGGCCAACCATTGACTTTTTCCATGTAGGCTGCAGTAATATTAAACTCATTGCCAAAGTGTTCTTTGAGGAGTCGCTTGGCCGCATCAAATCCTCTTTCTGCAGTCATGTGAAGGCAACTGCGTATGAGGTCTCTTGGTTGCCCCCTGGTGTATTGCTCAAGGTAGTATAAGCAGTCTCCTTTACAAATGGTCTTTGACTCCACACAATGTTCAAAGGCTTTCATAAAGGAGTTGACCTGTAGAGGATCTCCATCGTAGATGGGAACTTCTCGATGTGGTAGTGACTGGCTTGTCTGCATTTGAACCAGAAGAGCTGTTATGTCATTCTGTTGTTTCAACACACTGTAGAGGTCACCAGTAGGTTGCTTTTGATTTGATGGAAGCTGAGTGTTTTGAGAGGCAGTATTTGTTTCTGGTAAAGTAACTGAATATTTAGAGCTTTGGACAGCAGGGGGAGCCATTTGTGACAAAAGTAGTCAAAACAGTGTCATCCACTTGAGCTGGGATACGTCTTTCAAAGGCTGCGTTTAGATCTGATACAACCGCTTTATCAAACAGCAGTCCAGCATTCTCATGAAGCTTCTGTGAAGTCTTGGTAATAAGTTGTGTAGCTTGTGAAATGAGGAAAGTAGGTTTTACCTTGGGTTTAGCACCTTTTCTAACATATGAGTCCATTCCATCAGAGTGCTTAGATGTAATGCTGCCTTTAGTGCTGCCCTCTAGCACTACTAGCTTGGCATTAGCGGCAGCTATTTTGGTGTCCAACTCAAGTTGTTCCCTTGTTTTCTTCAACAGGTATTCCTGCTCCTCCAGGGCGTGCTTTTCCTTTAAAGCAGCTGCACAAGCCAAGAGCGCAGCCCTTTCTGCTTCTGCCTTTATTTGTTCAGAAAGTACTGAGGATTGGCTGCTTGAGGAGGAATTTGTAATAGAAGCACCCTTTTGACTTCCAGTTCTCCTGGAAAATCTGAATGAAACATTTGAAATGCTGTCATGAGGTTCATTCTGCAGCTCCTCCATCATTTCACCACTGGCAGCCTTGGGTTCAGCTTCATTATTAATTTTACTCTCATTCTGTTTAATATCATCAGGTACTATGGCTGTGCAACCTTGAGCCTCAGACAACCATTTATGAGTAGCAGCAACAAATTCATGAACACTCAACATTTTAGCTTGAAACCATACATCATGCTTCTGTGCTTCATCGACAGGCAATAAACCCAACAAAACCTTGTGTACATTGCACGTTTCTTCAGACAAACCCAAAAATCTTTTAAATTCTTCCTTAATGTCTTTTACACACTGTCATTTTTTAACACAGTAATGGCTTGTCTTAATTTTGTAAGCTTATTTAACTTAGTTTTCCTTTCACCTTCTAAATTATTCATTTTCATCAACAAAGCTTTGGCTGTTAATTTCACCTTTCTTTTTTCAGTCTCCTTCTGGGCCCTTTCCTCTCCACCCACAGTCATTTTGACCCCGCTGATCCACATCAGTTTGTTCCTTTTCTGCCATAATGGCTGGAAGTTTTGTTAATTTATAGAGAGCTCTCTCTTTTTTATTTTTAAAGCAGTCCTGAGCCTGCTACCAATGCATTGGATTTGAATATGTACCTTTGTGCGCACACATAATTATAATGGCCATTCATAGACATCAGCGCTGACTCGCATACCCCAATGGTGCGTTGGCCATGTAGTGATGCTGGGACAGCTTTGCTGTTAGCTTCACTACTAATTAATTATTCTTAAAGCTACAGTAGTTCAAGCACAAAGAATATTAATTATTTAAATACAACGGATTCTTTCTTTTTCGAGTTAAATTAATGCCATGTGACCGAGATAACTGAGGATTGTTTAATCAGTGACATGAGATGCCATTTTATCTTTGACCCATCAGAATATATGTGGTCATTTATTTAACAGAATCAAAATTTAACATCAAGACATGTACACATTGACTTGCTGATCTGTTTCTGATTAATAAAAACTTGGCACGCTTTACTAACAAGACAACAGAACATTTCTGAAGGCATCTAGATTACTGGCAAATAAAAGTTTAAGGAAAGGAATAGATTTAAAAGGAAGATGGATGAAGGAAGATGTATGTTTGTTGACCAGAATTAGCACGCTTCTTTCAACACCAGCTCAAACCCCCGGTCCACTTAGTGCATGACAACTCGTGACGTCTCTTTACCTTTGCAGATGATGGATCAGCTCCGGTCTAGATGTCCCTATGCACGCTACCTTTACAGCGTCTCCGGTCAGGGTGGCTGGTCATCGTCAGAAGTCGTGTGGTTTACTCCGTTCAACAGAACAAGCTTCCTTCGAAGTTGTAGGGCGTTACGCCCGGGTGAGTTCACAGCGAGGCGCTGTGACTCCGCTGGCATGACCGGACCCTCGTCTCACGATCAAATCCATCAGCTATTGATTAAATCTGAAAGTTCCTTAGGAACTCTCAGTAAGACTCCATAGTCCCAAGGAAGACTCTAGGAAGACTGAAAGAAGACTCCAGAAGACTGAGAAAGAACTGAATAGTCCCAGGAAGTGTTGACTTTTAAAGAGTACTCACTTCCGGTCACTTGGTACTTCCTGATTGGTTGAAACAACCAGCAGGGGCGGTGTTTCAGTGATGTCAGAGGGTTATTAGGAGTCAAAAAGACAGCAGGAATGTTTAGGAACGGTTAGTACAGACAGAGAAATGTTATGGTGAAGTGAGACAAACGCAGATGCCAGCTGAAGATATTTACTGTCTGCTAGGTTTAAAAACAAGACACTTCGTTCTAATAACTTGCTTTCTGACTTTTGACCGACATCACATCCACTCCTTCAGACAGAAGATCAAAATGCACAAATACTTTGTAAATAGACATTTAACTTGATTTCTAAGTCTAAGTAGGTTTAAAAATCATTAATACTGTTTCACAGTTGATTTAAAATGAGTGGTTCACGTCAACATTTAGAATTGGTATGAACTAAACACACTTTATCAAGATATTCTAAAATAGTAATGATAATGAAAAAAGAAGAGTGTTCTTTCAATTGATTAATTCAAGATACAATTAAATAGTCTCTTGATGAGCTAATTTGTATTTCTGGATTCAAATCAACGAAATAACAGTTCCTGTCCCATGAAGGTCTTCAGAGACAGATTGTTGTCGGAGGCCTAGTTCACTACAGCCGGCATTGATGCTCTGCGTCCAGATGTTCGCTGCAAGGAATTTTAGTGGCTCCAATAGCTCGATCCATGCAGCTCCAGTCACAACGCTTGGGTACCTGCTCGCCCCTGTGCAGTTCTGGTTCCAATGTCAGGTGTCCCAATCGCTTGTGTGTGGTTCCAATTCCAACACCAGCTGACGTCTGGTTCCCCTGCACTCTTGTGGCA
>NW_023621315.1:0-5603 GCF_014905685.2 Nematolebias whitei
ATCTATTGCATTGATGTTTGGGGGAAAGCATGTAAAACATTTACAAAGCCTATTTTTATTTTACAGAAAAGAGCTGTAAGAATTATCACCAGAAAGAATTACAGTCACCCATCAAGCACATTATTTTATCAACTGAACTTATTGAAGTTCCATGATTTGGTAGATTATAGTATTTTATCAGTTATGTATAGGGCTCAAAATAACACATTACCATTAAATATCCAAAGAAATTTTGTTAAAAGACAAAGTTGTTACAATCTTAAGGGGATAGAGATATTTGTCAAACCAAAATTCAGAACTAGTCTGAAGGGAAGGTCTACCTCAATCCAAGGAGTTGGATTGTGGAATGTTCTAGAGAGTGATGTGAAAAATGTCAAGTCAATGTGCACATTTAAGAAAAAGATCAAAACTGAATTGTTAAAAAAGTATATATGAAGTAGATTAGTGTGTGTTTTGTATTAGAATTAGAAAAATTAGAAAGTTATTCATTTTGTTCTGTTACTTGAAAATTATTATGATTGAAATAATTGTTTGAAAAAAGGGGCAGATATAATAAGATTTTTTATTCTTCTACTGCCTTTCATTTTAAATCACATGTATTTTTTATATTGTTATGGAATTGTTTTGTATTTTTTAAAATGAATAAACTTTATACCATACCATACATCCAGGATGAAAACAGGGCAGAGTCCAGCTCATTAATGCAGTTTACAGTTAACTTGTTTTAATAGTGTGTTCAGTTTAATTATCAGTGTTTGTGTGACATACAGTTTGTGGTGTTGAATAAATAAATAAAAAATTAAACCTGATGTCGTCATTTTCAACGTTCATAGTATGCAATATGTTTAGCATCATTTTAATGGCATATACACTGAAAAACGCAACATTCAGCTTAATCAAAGATTTCAAGAGGGCATAACTTAATTCTCATCAATTTGTTGTTTAACTCATATTAAATAAGTTGTGTGAACTGTTGGATAAAAAATGCTTCATTAGTTAAAATATTTAAGTTGAGGCCACACAAAATAGTTAAGTATTTGAAAGTGTTGGGGATTTCAGATTGTAAAGGGTTAACCCTGAAGCTTCTGCACATGCGCAGATCAACGGTCCTCCATTTCCCCCTCAGGTACATCAGGCCTGGACATGCCTGAACAATTCTCTTAACTTGTGGTTATTTTCATCACCATCAACTTTTATTTATCGTGGTACATTAATTTGGTGAGTACATATTTGTTCTTTTTGTACACTATTTTCTGTGTTATTGTTAGTTGTTGCTGGTGTGCTGTGATAATTATTTCTTTTAAATTTGCCGGAGTTCACGCCACTGTTGGTCTGCAAACTCTTCAATTTCAGAGACCAAAGGTTACTAAATTTTTAACAATATAAAGAAAAAGTTATTTGGCATAACATTTGTTTTTTTTTTTTTTTTAATTTTTATTTATCAGGAGAATATATAATTGACATTACATACATTAAACAGAATTTACATGACTTCTCCAATTTTTTTCTTTTTTTTTTCCTTCCCCCTTTCCCCCCTCCCTCCCCTCTTCCCCTCCCTCCCCTTCCCCCCTTAACCAAAAACAAGACAAAATAAGGAAAGAAAAAAAAAGAGAAAAAAAAAAAAAAAAAAAAAAAGAGAGAGAGGGGGAGGAGGAACGAACAGGAGGGACCCAACAAACCAAAAGGAAAACAGTATTTCAGTCTTTCATTTATCCTCTAAAAACAAGTCACATGGTAATGTGATGAGTCAATCATATCAGTCTATACGCTATGAAGGTAAAGATTTTACATATGACACAAAGGATGTCCACTTGTGGGTAAATTTTTCTGAACTACCTTTCACTGTTAGTAAAATTTTTTCCATCTTCAAGTATGATCTTACAGTATTAAGCCATTGTGATGTGGATGGTGGTGTGGGAGATTTCCAGGCGAGCAAAATACAACGTCTGGCAAGGAGAGAGCAAAAGGTCAAGACCTCCCCCTGCTGGCGGGATAGATTAAGTGTGGTCCCAGGAACTCCAAAAATAGCAATAAGTGGATCACTTTGAAACTGAATCTTAAAAACTCCTGAGAGTATGGAGAAAAAATATTTCCAAAACCCTTGCAGTTTTGGGCAGAAAAAGAACATATGACTTAAGTTGCAAGGTGAAGTCTGACATCTATCGCACTGGTCTGGTATTGAGGGGAACATTTTAGATAAACGTGTTTTTGAGAAGTGTACTCTATTTATTACTTTAAATTGTATTAACTGTAGTCTGGCACATGGTGTACTCTGACGTATGCTGAGAATAACTTTATCCCACCATGAATCTGATAGTTTAACACCCAGTTCACGTTCCCATGCAGTTCTAGTTTTACCCGATGAATCGGCCTCTATTGCCATAAGTTTTCCATAAATAATTGAAAGAGGAGATTTCAAATTGGGGCTCAAAACTAAGAGTTCAACCCATGGTGGGTCAGTAGGCAAAGCTAGAAAATTTTGAAACTGCGATGAAACGCAATGCCTAATTTGGAAGTAAAGAAACAAATGTGAAGTGGGTAGATTAAATTTAGAAGACAATTCTGAAAAACTAAGAAATAAACCATCTTCGTACAGGTCTCTCATTGTTCTAATACCTTTCTCATACCAAATTCTATAGGCAGCATTATTAGATGCTGGAGAAAAAATGTGATTCTTTAGTAACGGCATTTTATTAGAGGGTGATACAAATTTAAAGTGGGACCTAAATTGTGACCAGATCCTGAGTGTTGAGAGCACTATAGGATTTGTAGTAACTGAGGATAATTTAATTGGTAATGATGAATAAATAATTGAAGCGGGCGAAAAAGATGCAGAAATCGACTGAATTTCAAGTTTACACCAAATCAGATCAGGTGAATTTAACCAATAAGTCAGTTTATGGATATGTGAGGACCAGTAATACATTGTAAAATTAGGTAGAGAAAGACCCCCGTTTGTGGTGAACTGTTGTAATAAAGAAAGTCTCATTCTGGGGGCCTTTCCGTTCCATAAAAAAGATGAGACCATCTGATCCAGGGACCTGAAGAACTGTTTGGGCAAGAACAGAGGGATATTTTGATATAAAAACAAAAGTCTAGGTAGCACATTCATTTTGATAATATTAATCCTACCAATCAATGAAAGAGGGAGAGAGTTCCATCTCTGTAAATCTGATGCAATTTGGGAAACTAGTGAGGCATAATTCTGAGAAAACATTGAGGGCAAAGTACGTGTAATATTAATTCCTAAATACCTAAATCCCGAGGGACTGAGCCTAAAAGGGATATCAGAAGGCTTAAGCTTTAAAGCTAATGAATTCACTGGATAGCATTCACTTTTAAGTGAGTTAATTTTATAGCCAGAATATGATCCAAATTTTTCTAGAATATTTAAAATTGGGGGAAGACTCCGTAAAGGGTCAGAGACATACAGGAGAAGGTCATCTGCATATAAGGACAATTTAAGCTCGACACCAGAGCGGACGATTCCATGAAAAGAAGAAAGGGATCTTAGAGCAACGGATAGGGGTTCAATGGCTAACGCAAACAAGAGGGGAGAAAGAGGGCAACCCTGTCTAGTACCACGTCCCACCGTAAAATAATCAGATTGGACGGAATTACTGAGAATACATGCTTGAGGGGATGTATAAAGTAGCTTGATCCAAGACACAAACCTCTCTCCAAAACCAAACCCATTAAGAACAGCAAAGAGATATTCCCATTCCACTCGATCAAAAGCTTTCTCGGCATCAAGAGAAATTATCACTTCAGGAGATTTAGAGGAATGAGTTGAAAAAATTGTATTCAACAGTGTACGAGTATTAAAAAACAACTGGCGACCTTTAATGAATCCATTCTGTTCTTGTGAAATAATCCGAGGGAGAACTGTCTCAAGCCGAGTCGCGAGTACTTTAGACAAAATCTTAAAATCCACATTCAAAAGTGAAAGAGGTCTATAGGACTCGCAGGCAGTAGGATCCTTATCCTTCTTTAACAGGAGAGAAATTGAGGCCTGAGTCAAGGTGGGAGGCAACAAGCCCTGCCCAAATGACTCATTATAAACCTCAAGAAGAAGAGGGGCTATTTTATCTTTAAATTTTTTGAAAAATTCGGCAGAGAAACCATCTGAGCCAGGTGTTTTACCACTTTGCATATCCTTAATTGACGCAAATATTTCTTCTAATTTAATGGGAGCTTCAAGTTGGTCAGAAAGCAATTTGTCTATCCTAGGTATGTCAATATCCTGAAGAAAGGCACATAGCTCATTTGAGTCTGCTTGTAGTTCAGACTTATACAAATTGCAGTAGAATTTTTTAAAAGTATCATTAATAGAGACAGGATCTGAAACAAGATTGCCCGACCGATCGTTGATTTGTGATATTATGTGAGAGCCGGCTTTTCGTTTCAATTGATGTGCCAGAAGTCTACTTGGTTTTTCCCCATGTTCATAATAAGTGGCTCGAGATCGTATCAAGAGTCGCTCCGCATCAGATGTAGTTAAAAGATCAAGTTCCATCTGAAGATCCTGTCGCTGTTTCAGCAAATCATGTGACGGATTAACGGCATTTTGCCTATCAATATTCTGAATTTTTGTTGATATTTCTGATATCTTAGTGCGTAGATTTTTATTAATATTAGCTGAAAAAGAGATAATCTGACCCCGAAGATAAGCTTTTAATGTTTCCCACAGTAGTGAGGGAGAAATTGTATCGCTCTTATTGAACCTTAGAAAATCATCAATTGATGATAAGATGAATTTATTAAATGGCTCATCTGATAACAGGAGAGTATTAAATCTCCAACGAGGACTAGAATTGGGTTTGTTTATAAAATTTATATCAATGCTTAGAGGAGAATGGTCTGAAATAACAATCGGATAGTATTCAGAAGACGTGACTCTCTGCATTAAAGAGCTATCAACAAAAAAATAATCTATACGGGAATAGGATTGGTGTATTTGAGAGTAAAAAGAATAGGTCCTTGTTAGTGGATTCCGTGTCCTCCATGGATCTACATATCCATTTTGGGACACAAAATCCAAAATAGATTTAGACATATTAGACTGTGTATAGGACCGAGATGAGGAGCGATCTAATGATGGATTCATTACACAATTCAGGTCTCCAGCTAGAATTAACAAATGAGTATCAAGATATGGAAGTGTGCTAACTAGATTGTTTATAAAATCTGGTTTATCAAAGTTTGGTGCATAAATGTTTACTAATAAAACAGGAGTGTGGAACAAGGAGCCTGCAATTATAAGAAATCTGCCATTTATATCCTTCATTATTCTTGATGCTGTAAAATGAATATTCTTATTAAATATTATGGCAACTCCTCTAGCTTTTGAGTTGAAGCTCGAATGATAAATCTCCCCAATCCATGGATATTTGAGCCTGACTTGATTTGAATTTTGCAAATGTGTTTCCTGTAGGAATATTATGTCTGGGTTCAGGCGTTTCATATGAGAAAATATTTTAGACCGTTTCACTGGATTGTTCAGACCTTTAACATTCCAACTTAGGAATCTAACAGCAGGTGTTGAGGAAACCTTTAAATCACCAGACATGTGACTTGACAGGGATCAAAAATATTGCCATCCC
>NW_023621316.1:0-5602 GCF_014905685.2 Nematolebias whitei
TATCTGTGAAACTTGTCTGTTATTGTTTTCATATTTTGCCAAATTAATGTAAATGTTTGATGTTAAACTTTGATTCTGCAAATAAATGACCGCATTCATTTTGATGGGTCAAAGATAATAACGTCTCTCGTTCGCATTTCTGTTAAACTCAATGCACGATATGTACACAGTCAGAAAAATGAAGAACTCGTGAAAATGTATGAATATATCCTGCATATGTCATACTACAATTCGTGGCCCGTTACGTGCTCATAAATGACTGTGAATTCGTGTACAGATTGTTTTACATGTTGGCATGAAAAAATAACAGTTTGTCAGCTGTGCTGAAACGCCGCTGAAGCTGCTGCACCGCCTGAAGTCAAAACGCTGCATGTTTTAAGCGTGTTGGTCTGTGAAGCTCAGGAAGCTCACAGGAAGCTGAAATAGTGTCATATGTCTTGTGAAAGCTGAAATTGTACGCCTGTTACGTGTAAGAGCTGATGAGCTGTGGAAACGCTGTTTTCTGTTTAAACTGGTCCAAACGGACGGAGGTCCGGTTCTGGAACGGCTCGGTTCTGAAAAAGGTTCGAACGAGTTGTTTTTAAACGGTTTAAAAGACGTTGTGCCACGGAGCGCCGACTCCGTGCAGCTCAGAGAGTTAAACGTTACAATTTTTAACAGAAAAAGTGCATTTTGACAGTTTAAAAGACGAAAAGTTGACGAACTGATTTCATGCTAATCTAACATGCTGGTTGCTACAAACGTTTCGTGATTGGTTGAATATTGCTGTTGTGGAGCGCTCTGATTCGCTGAGAGGTTGACTGACGTGGCTACGTCATTTCCTCTCACCCCTGCGCTGCTCTGTAATTGGTGATTTCAGTCACGTGACCCGGAAATGAAAATTCGTTTTCATAGGGAAATAAAATCTGCTTTTTAAAGCTGAAAAGCGCTTTAAAGTGTATTTTGACACGCTGGTTAAGTTCTTCGAAGCATACTCGCTGAAATTTTGCCACGTTAGAGTTTAAAATCCGTCATGAACAACGCTAGCGATGCTAATTTTAAGCTAACAGCTAACGACCGGATGAGTGACGTGTCACGTCACTTCCTCCATGTCGGAAATGAGCTTTGCCGTGCTTAAAATCACAAAATAAAGCTGCATATGTCCCAGGAGACTCATGTTCATGCTAAGAAGTCGTGCTTGTTGAAACTACGCCACGTTTACGCTTAAATTCGTTCAGAAATGTTGATTTTAACCGAGTTTAGCCGAAGCTAACTTTAAGCTAAGCGGCTAACAACAGGATGTCAACCGAACGTCACAGGAAGTCGTCATAGACTCCTGCTGGTAGAAAGCTAAACACTGCACCCTCCTGGAGAAACTTTAAATCGCAGTTTCACATCAGTTTTAGGTTTAAAGAGTGAAATTAAACGTTCTTTTATTTCTGTAACGCATTTTTGAGTTAAAAACTTCCTCTAACTGAATAATCACTGTTATCTTGCATTTTAAAAGTTATAAAGGTATTTATGCAAAGAGCATTTACCAAAAATTTTATTCACTGATAATTCCTTAAGAAAAGGTACAAAATAAAATTAGAAACTTTTAAAAGATACAGTTACAAATATTCACAGAGTTGATAAAGTTGCTCATTTGCTGGAGAGATAATACACGTTTAATTACAAAATCACTAAATAAGAGTAAACTTATCAGGAAAAAGAGATTTTTCTGATTTTATTTACCACCTAAACAAATACATCTTCCTATTTAATTTTAAATAGAAGTTACAGGCAGGAGAAAGGTAACAGTTTTTCTGAAGAAAGACTGATTATTCCTCATCATCAATTTTCTTTTTCTTTTCACTACTTGGTGGATGAGTAACTGTTTAAAATAGCAAATTTCTGGAACAGAACGGTTTAAAAAATGTTTTAAACTAATGATTGCTGTGAGACTAAAGAAAAAATTGCAGGTTTATTAAAAAATTCAGTGCTTTAGAGTAAAATACACTAAAAACAGCTTGGTAACTAGTCTGTTGGAAAATAAGCACATAAAAGTAACACTGCCAGAGAGCATTTACTTAAATATTCATGAATTGGGGTAAAACCTACAGAAAGGTACCCACATTTGAATAAGTGACTTATAACAGTACTTCTGTGTAAACCCAAACAGCTAAAATAGTGTGAAAACTCATTGACTTGAATACAAATATTTACCTGTAAAATATCTGAAGCTTGCAACTGTTTTAAACAGATAAAGTGCTACACAGTGAAAAACATGACAGGTGTGTTAGAAAAAGACTTTGATCCAAAAGGGATGGCGGACTGCTTGGAGAATGCGTTAGCGCTTCTGACAGCACCCGTACATTCACAGTTTAAACAGGCAGAGGGCATGAACCCAAAAGAGTTATTGGACAATCTGAAGGAGGTTGCAGAAAGTGTGACCTCTACAGAAATTACAAAGTCAAATTATGAAAAGCTGGCTAAAATTGCAATTTTGCTTAAAGAATCATTCTATACGGTTGTTGAGAAAGCTGATTACCTTGCAATAAGGTTAGACAGTGAAAAAGAGGTGGTTCAGAAAATTGAAGAACACTTCCTTCAATTTAAAAGTGAACATGAAGTCCTCACAAAAAAACATTCTGAACAGATGTTTCAATCACAGCAAAATGCAAATGCAGAAATTGATTCGCTGAATAGCAAAATAGATGTGCTTAACAAAAAGCTGAAGGATTGCAAAGAGAAAAAGGCGATATTTCTCAGACAATGTCTGAATTTACAAGGTAAATATCAGACATCACAGGAACGCCTGAAGGCTTGTGAGGAGAAACTAGCTACAGCAACAAATAAAATTTCTGACGTGGGGCGAGTTTGTCTGGAACTCAGAGAAGACCGTGGACAGAGGTCAGGTCACCCACAAACACCTCAGAAAGATGTTGTTGCACCTCCTGCTCGTAAACCACCCTCACATAAAGTGGTAGGAACAGACCTGGACAGGTCTCCTCCACAAAACATGCAACAGAGTGCATGGAAACGTCCTCTTTCAATGGATGTTCTGTTAAAACGCTCAAAATATGTACAACGCATGTCAGTACAAATTATGGCAAATTTCAGAGAAAAATCCATAAATGAGATTAAACAGTGTGCTGTGAATGTGTTCGAGGCACGTTCTCATGATAAGACGCCCATTGAGGTGTTTCCTGGTATAAAGGTTAAACCCCACTCCCTAGAAATGGAAGGAAGGCGCGCGACGCCACCTCCTCCTAAAACAGGCGAGAAAAGGCAGTATTTTCAAACTAACAAACCACGTAATGAAGGTGCACTCTGGGACAAAAATGCTCCTCTTTCAGAGGATGAACGTGATTATCGTATATGGGGCATGCGTAGGACGCAAGGATATGGGAACCGAGAGGACCCATATTATCAGGGGAAATCCGAAGAGGAACCCCCAAAAGACGTACCTAACCCTCCCCCACCTCGGACGAAACGTCCCGAGGCGATAAAACCACAAAGGTCCCAGGAACAAGGCCCTAAATCTCTGAGCTCGGAAGAGACAGAGGAAATACAAAGGTTTTTAGACACTTTGATACACGCTGAAATGGGAACCCAACCAGGAGCACAATGTAGTGATCTGATCGCTACTAACTCTGAAGGCGCGAATGACAACATTACAGATGTCGGTGAAACACACCAAGACATTACTGTTGCTGCCTCCAACAACCCCTCATCGGACGAAAGGGGGATAAACTCACACACAAACGATGACGAGTCATCGCAAACTGAAAACTCAGGACCTGATTTTCATGATTTTGAACTAGGCATCCCAGTTCTGGGAGGACTCCCAGATAACCTGGTACCGAGTCAAGAAGCTGGGCCAGTATGTTTCACGAAACCATCACAGGCCATCGCTCTTTTCTCAACCAATGATGTCGACCAAGGACCTCAAACCTATGGTGCCTTGCCCATAGACAGGTCCGACGACTCAGAAAAGGATTCGTTGGAGCTCCCCATGGAGCAAGAACCCTCATCAGTCTCATCACAGATTGAACAGGTGGTCGCTCAAGCCGACACTCTGACATCTGATGAAGAAAGAGACAACACTCGCCAAGTTCTTTTAAAATATGAAAAGTCAATTTCAACTGAACCAGACATCATCCAACTTCAGAAGTTGGATGGTCCTGCAATTAACTCGATGATACTGTATCTGACTGACCCAGACAAATACACTCCATCGAAAGTCAAACTGGATTCCAATCCAGACCTAAAAGTCCTCTTTCAGCTGCGCAAACAGTTAAAACTACTCAAGGACAACCTAACTTTAGCTCATGGAGCGACGTCCTCACCCGTGTTCGCAGTCTCCCATGACCGAAGGGGGGTGACGCCAGTTAGGATAATGCTACCAGACGCGATAACATGATCAAATCTGACATTCAGAGTGAGTGGCGCACCGAAACGTCGTTTTCTAGTTGCTTAATCACTGCTTTTGTCGATGTTGAAACAATGTTTTAGTTGCTTAGTCACTACTCTTGTCGGTGTTGAAACGTTGTTTAATTGATTTTGGTTGTTTCTGAGGTAAGAATGAATCTTGTGTGTAGTAAGTTAGAGACTAAGAAGCCTTTGACCATGCCAACATGCAGTTCATTCATTAAATTGCAATCTTTGCGGAGTCAATGTATATTATTGCTACCTTGAGTACCATAATCTACATTGATCTCACAACGCTTAAGCCGAGCCTACTCGAACAATTCTATTCGGGGGGATAGCTAATTCTTTTTGATAAGTCTCGCCATAGACTTCCAAAACATTTATGGGAAAACCAAACACCCAATCTCAAGTCGTTCGTCTAAAAGACAACAGACAATTGCACCAAACTATATTTTACCATGTAAAGCTAACTTACACCAAGTTAGAAATGGCAAAATAGTTTGGAACCCTTTTCTATAGGCATAAACCCCTGTAGTTACCCTTTTCAGCATTTTCCACCCCTTAACTGGTAGTTGTAGCTGTTCCCAACCATAATAGCTTACACACCAGGTGCATATAGTTTAAGGCCTTATGTAAAATCCCCTTCATAAGCCCACCTTAAACCACATAATTGCATGACACATTGAACCAGAATGGCACAGGCTGGACGTCGCTGGAGACAACCTTCGCTGGAGGCGACCTGCAATCCTGACGTTGGTCTCCACTCTTCATCCAGTGGCCGCATCTTCAGTTCAATCCAAGGGTACCCCTCTGTATGCTGATTAATCAACACTTCCAATCGTTGTGGATTTACCGTTGTGGATTATATGACTTTTTCCAATGGATTACAGACTCTGTTTCCAAGGGGTTAAAGCATTGCTACAATGGAATTACCAACAACATTATGGAATTATAATCAACACAATGGAATTACCAAGAACATTGTGGAATTACCTTGACTTTGTTTTCCTTGCTGGATTACTTCTGACTTTGGTCTTCCTTGCTGGATTACTTTTGACTTTGGTCTTCCTTGCTGGATTACATCAAGCTCAAGGACATTTGGAGGTGCAAGTTCACGGTTGGAATTCATCCCCATGGACAGGCGATGATTTCCAAAGGGGGGACTGTAGTGAACCTGATCTGACCTCAAATCTGATCAGATGGACAGAGA
>NW_023621317.1:0-1248 GCF_014905685.2 Nematolebias whitei
GAGTAATCAGGCAAAGCCAAATCAGCTGCTCTAGACAAGAGTTGCTTCAAATTAATAAACACATGTTCTGCATCTGTGTTCCACACAAGTTTTGCTTTAAGGTTTCTGTTACCTTGATCTTTTACCATCTGTCTGAGTGGAGTGGTGAGTTCACTATAATCAGGTATATAGTGTCTGCTGTACCCAGTTAAACCTAAAAAGGATAACATGTCTTGTACAGTGGTGGGTTTTGGATGATGTAGTATAGACGCCCTGTGTTCTGGCGATAGAGTTGTACCTTTAGCAGAGACCATCCTACCGAGGAAAGAGACTTGTGTACGAACTGCTTGAAGTTTAGATTTACTAACTTTAAAACCTGCATCATGCAGGTGAAGCAGGACAGCCTGAGTGGCTGTAAGACAGTCATGTACTGTTTCAGAGGCTATCAACAAATCATCAACATATTGAACCAAAGTGGTGCCTCTGGGGAGTGGAAGCTGTTCAAGAATGTTCTTTAAAACATGATTGAAAATGCCTGGCGATAATGCAAAACCCTGAGGCAAGCGAGTGTATCTATACTGACAACCGTTAAATGTAAATGAGAAAATGTCACGCAGGTCCTCTGATAAGGGCAGGCAATAAAAGGCGTTCGCCAAATCAATGCAGGTCATCCACTTCTGGTTTGGTGTCAGTTGGGTCAGTGCAACATATGGATTTGGTACTGGTGACGTAGGTGTCTTAAGTATGGCATTGATCGACCTAAGATCATGTACCATTCTGTACTTTCCAGTCCCCGCCTTCTCAACAGGTAGAATGGGAGTATTCCAGTCTGAATGTGAGTGTTCGAGGACCCCTGCTTTCAGCAACCCTTGGACCGTGTCAGTCAAACCTTGTTCAGCCTCAGGTCTATGAGAATACTGATACAACCATATAGGTTCGTTGTGCGTCAGTTCAAAAGAGATTGGGAGGCATTTAACATGACCTACATCCTCAGGTCCCTGAGACCAGAGAGATGCAGGAAGTGTGTCTAACATCTGAGGAACATCTGAATGGTCAGTTTTTTCTCTGCCATGGTCTCTGGAGATCACCTCATGTTCTAGCTTACCTACATCATGTACAGCCAAGTCAATGCTATAACAGTCGGTTGATGACGAGTAAACGAGCTGAGGTATTTGTGTTGGGACCCAATCAGTGGCAGAGACAGCAGCTTTCACCATTGGGCCCAAATCTTTAGCTTGATGTGTGGGAGCTAAAGCTAACGAGACGTGT
>NW_023621317.1:1348-5601 GCF_014905685.2 Nematolebias whitei
AGCCGGTCTGATATTAATGGCCACTCAGTGTCCTGCAAGTGCTGAGCAAAATGCTCCCTGTAACAATCGTCAGAATCACGGTCATAAAAAAGAGTTACATGTAAAGGATCTAGAGGTGGGACATAGGGACGCAGAGCATCAAGCCATGGCTTCCACAACAAGTAAGCAGAGTAAAGTCCTGTGTGTTCAGGTGTCTCTGGGCGCAGCAACGCCCAGTAAATGTCAGCTACTTCCTCATGTATCGGCTGTACCAAGCACTGTGATGACAAAGAGGAGGAAGAAGCAGAACAAGTCCAGGTCACACCACTTGGTAAAGTCACACGTAAACCAGTTTGTTCACACATTATTGTTGCACCAAGTTTCTTTAACAAGTCTCTTCCAAGCAGGTTGACAGGTACACGTGTGGACAAAACAAATGGATGTGTCACTGTTTGAAGTCCTGCTGTTACTACGAGAGGTTCAGTTAGAGACAGTTTTTGTTGCACCCCAGCGAAACCGATCACAGACACCGTGTCAGCACTGGCATGTTCATCAAATCCCTGCTCATTGAGGGTTGAATAAGTAGCTCCAGTGTCCACGAGGAATGATAGATCTTTATTCATGACCCTCATTTTCACCATAGGGTCTGCTCCTCCCCCTATGGTGTGATTACTCTGTGGGGTGTGTCATTGCTGGTAGTATCCACCTGGTGGCGCCCAAGATGGATCCTGCTGGCCAGAGGTAGGTGCCGGTGGCGCCATCTGGTGGTTGGGAGCTGAGTAGTGATGTGCTCCTCCTCTTTGGGCGTTGGCCTGCTTGTGATAACAATCTCTTGCCCAATGACCCGGTCTGTGACAGTAACGGCAAACATCTGTTGCTCTGCCTCCCTGCGTGTAACCCCGACCGAAACCTCTGCCCCGAGACCCCCCTCTTTCTCCCCACTGCCCTCTTGACCGTCCCCGAGGGTATACAACAGGAAGCGGGGGTTGGGCAGTTACAGGACACTGATAAGCAGCATCAGAACACTGAAACACAGTGTCAGCTTGTACCATCTGTTTTGAATCTTTCTTAGTTTGAACTACATCCCTAGCCTGTTTCAATTGTAGCTTTAAGAGCTGCGTTTGCATATCTTTCAGTTCAGAGGAAGTTTTAGTCTCCTCATCAGCCACACATTGCAGATGATGAATAAGATGCCGTTCCCACTGAGCAGCATCTGCTGTGGGTAAATCAGGGTTAAGTTTCATTGCCTTACTGACTGCTGCGGGCACACCATCCAATATTGCTTGTCTAAAAAAATACTTTTGATTTTCCCCTTGAGCATGGCAGTAAGTTCTGTCATACCAATCTTGTTTACACACATCTAAATATGTAGTGGGGTTTTGACCAGGCTTCCAGGTGAACTTAGGAACCCCTGTACCTTCTGGAAGGGGATAAGCCTGTCTGAGAGCGGCGGCAAGTCTCTGATACTCCAACAACATGCAAGTTGAGTCAGGTAAGTTTCTATTCCAGCCTGCAGCCCTCTCTATCTCATCCATCCTTGTAGAAGTTACACACCTTCCCAATAGTGCCCTCATGTCTCCCACAGCTAAATTAATACCTTTAGTTAAGGAGTCTACTACGTTTAACCACTTACTTCCTCCTTCTGTGAGGGGAGGGAGTTTGTCTACTAACGCCTGCACATCACCTAACGCAAGAGGTTTATAACGTATCTGATTTCCTGCCTGCAGAAGAGGAAATGAACCAGTACTTAACAATGGATCCACGCTTTCAACAGGGTTAGAAGCGTGATCTGGTGGTGGAAGAGCTGCCGACAAATCAGAAGTAATTCGTATTGCTTGTGGCCAAAAAGGATTCTGTACATGTGTCTGAGACGGGGCAGGCAATTGGTGAGTACAGGTGAGCGGGTTTTGAGACAATCCTGCACGATTCCTCCAACCCTGCAAACCCACAAGCAGGCCCTCTCCATCATGAAAGCTGTCAGAGGGAGGTGCTGAGGATGCAAGGATGGAAGAAGTGTGCGAATCAGGGTGTCCTGAGGGATTAACAGACTGACTCCACCCATCCTTAATCACCCATTGCTGTGTGCTGTTTATATTCCCTTCACCCTCTGTGTGGAATGGTTTATTGAAGGACTGTGTCTTCTTTCCTGGTGCCGCAAATAGTTTTGCTTTAACTGGGTCTAATGACTCCGCCATCTGCTGCGAGGGGGTGTCATTAACCCCCTCCACTTGCAACGTTCCCTCTTGTAGGTGATATATGGGGTACATTCCGGTGGGGGGAGGTGCTGACTGATTGCCACTCCGGTTGTAAGGAGGGGGATCTGAACTACCCATTTCCTCCACCTTTTTCATAGGCTGTTCTACCAGCTGCGGTGTTCTCAACAAATGATATGAACCTTGTGCTACAAAAACCAATTTCAACCACTCTTTTCTTTCATAAATCACTTCTCTCATCAACTTTCTGTATTTATTCTTATGCAAGGCATTCGCTTCTCTCTTTTTCTTGTCAAATTTATCCTCATCACTCGAGCACTCTTTAATTTTATCCCACATCAAAGATATCACATCTTGTTTCTCTTCTGCATTATTTTCTATTTTTTGTAATTTTTGCACGAGAGCCTTTTTTAGCTTTTTATCATATTGCAGCAGCTCGAGAGCTTGTCGCACTATTTCTACTTGTACTTTTACCGGTTTAAAACTTTCCTGCTCACATTTTTGTAACATTACACGCTGCACCTCTGTGTCCATTCTCACAAGAAATCCAACCACACAGCACACCTCTGTTTATTGCCACTGGAAAATTCTGGAACTTTTTTATTTTTTCTTCTTCTTTTTGTACACATTCACACTGTGGTCTTATATTTGACAAAGACATAAACACAAAATAAACAAACAAGATACTGACCACTTATTTCAACATTCACGCAAGTCACAGACGCCAGAAATATTTCACAATGGTCACCCTTGAAAATGTTTTTTTTTTTTTTTTTTTTAAGACAAAATGTGTTGACTCCCTTTTAATATCCTAGAAGACAGCAATACTTGTGAACCCGTGACCTCTCTATTCCACCACAGGTCATAAATTATTTTATCATCAATTTACTTTTTAGTTCTGTTTTATTTTAATCTATTCGGTGCGTGCGTCGTATTTAATTAATTAATATCTCACCCAAGTCCCGTACTCACTTAATGAACTTCCAATTTTTAAGTAAGCTTAAATTAACACTGTTTTAAGTTAGACACCACCCTAACGAGTTTACAGTTCAACTCTGTCTCAGAGTTACAGAGGTAGCGGCGGATAAATGATTTTATCCTACAACCCCACCTCCTCTGGTCCAGAATCTCGTCAGATTCTGGTTGGCGCGACAATTGCGTGTTTTCCCTGGGACTGGTTTTATTTACTTTATCTTTATTCTTACAGTCGACATAAAATTCTCTATTTAAAACTATTTATTTTTTGAGAGTCAACCACACTGAGCAACAATTTGCCTATTCGTAAGTCCAATTTACAGATTTCGTATTTAACAGGCTCTGCTTACCTCCTTCTGATGAATGACGCGTCTAGTTCAGTATGGAGACTCCGCAGGATAATTATTTCTCACATCTCGGTGGGACCTCCATTTTTGTTGTGATTTTCTTATTTCTCCACCCGAGTTCTGTAGTAACCGCTTCAATCCTGCAGATATCAGTCAAATCATTGCACATTAAATACGACAATGGCACCTTTAAGTTTATGAATATTTAATAAGTAAAGTAACACAGAAGTAATAATGTTGTCACAGATTCACAAGTAAAAACAGTGGGTTAGTTAAATGCAGTCGTTATTTTATCATATTAAATCTGGATGCATCCCTTAATCTGAAACAATACAACCTGCTTTTATCTTTTTCCTCCAAACTGCTCCTGGCTGGCTGCTGCGTCCCTCTCTCACACACACACGAGGAGACGACTCTTCACTTCTCTTTGTCTCAGCAAAACAGGGGCGTTCCTTCACACAGAATAACTAACTTTTTAGCGCGCTTTGAGTCTGTCTGCGTTCTGATTGGTCAGTAGCAAAAGTGGTTTACATCGTGTTACATTATATAAACAGGAAATGAAGAGCCTCTTCAAAGTAAAACAGGAAATGGGTCAATTTCAAAATAAAATAAGAATTAGGAGTCAGATTCTAAAAGGAACAAATATTATTCCACAACAGCATCCAAGAACTCTGAACTCTTTAACTCTCTTTAGAGAGTTAAAGTCTGGAACTCTTCTCCAGGAAAAACTTTCAAGCTC
>NW_023621318.1:0-5601 GCF_014905685.2 Nematolebias whitei
TTACTTTTACTGAACCAGACAGACTACCCAGCTGCAGCAGCCCAGTCAAACTACCAACAATAACTTCAAGCCAAGAGGAGTCTGAACCTAAACAACAGAACAAGTCAAAACTAGAAGAATAGAAATAAAATAAAACAAAAAATTACTGAAAGGAATGCATTGTTTTATGATATGACAAATATGGAACCAAGGGCTGTGGTAACTTGGTGTTGTCACTATTGCGGTCTTGTAATACGGAAGCTGTAAATTCATGCTTGGGTTATCTCATGAAAAACATCCGGTATTAAAACTGCCAAATCGTTCCTGTAAGGTCACTTGTTGTAGCAACCCCTGAGGAAGTGAGCAGCTAAAAGAACAATATAAATATCGGATAAAAAACAACAACAACAGTATAAACAATTTCAGTCGTGTAAATTTATCCCCGAAAAAGCATTTAGAGTGTAAAAAGTGACAGGGAGGTTTTGAAACAATTCTGACAATTCAAGTTAAAGAAATATTAAATAAATAAATAAAAAAAACTTAAAAGACTTTTAAGCATTGTCAGGTAAGGTTTGTTAGTTGATATCACCGAAAAAATAAATAAAAATAAACTCACAAACAAAAATATTTTGCCCATGAGACCTTCCAAGGGTTCCAGGGTTTAAAATGTCAAATAAAAACATACATTTGACTCAAAATTCTATTAACTTTTTTGTACATACCAAGTGTTACAATTGCTCTGAACCATAGCCCCAGTTGGATATATCTGGTCTCCTTGTACACATGGGCACAAAGACTTAGGCACACACTGGCCTTGCTGGTCCTGGACAAGTTCTGCTGGGCACTGGCAACCAGAAACACACATTCTGTGACCGGTCTCACCACTAGTACCATCACAGCTCCATTTGTGTGGCAAATCAGAGCAGGAACCACCACACACATGACCACACTCCTGGTACACCTGACCCCCCGAGCACTGGACCGCTAGGTGGAAAAGCAGACAGAGGAGCAGAAGGATTTAGCTATGGTTTTGCTAAATGAAAAATTTTGAGAATAAGCAAATATAATTTATGTAACTTTTTTTTCTTATACCATAGCTGTTTATCACCTGGTAGAATTTTGGCTCAAGAAAACACGTGTAAATTTATGATAGAGAACAGCTTACGGCAAAACGTTTGGTTGCGCCAGTAGACTAAAACACCCTCCTGAGCACAGTGCTGGGCATAGGCTGTGAGAACTGTGCAGTGACACAATCCTTGCATTACACATCCACACACTTCTGATAGACAGAGACGGAAATAGGGCTCCCTCTCCACCACATCATGGCACACCTACAGAATAAAAATGGTGTTTGAAATTAAAACCAGACAGAGAAAAGTTGATGTGCTCCTTTGACAAAAGTTATTTCCAACACACTGACCTGAAAGACTGGACTATGTATGATGTCACAGACTGCTTCTGCATAGTATCTCTTTTGGGTGTATGTAGAACAGGGGTCAGGTCTAGCCCCTCCAGACAAATTGCAGCGCTTTTTTGTAAATTTCTCTGCAAAGGATAACACACTGTTCTCCACGTCTCCATCTGGGGTTGTGAAGTCATCATTCTGGTTCCACGTTAGTGTTCCACATAAACCACGTACCTTGAATGCACCAAGTTGTAGCCATTACCAAAACAGACACAGCATGTGCAAAATGTTTGCAAGATTTCATGCTTAATAAGTTATCTTAACATATGTGATGAGTTATTTCTGTATATATATTTGTACAATAGAGGAAAATCAAGGTGATTATTATGGAGTGACATTTGTCAAATAGAGGTAAAATCAAAGAAACAGATGTGGTGTTCAGATTACCTTGTTAGCAAAGCCAGGTTGAAGATTGATAAGGGCAAAAGGTCCATCTAAAAACCAAAAAATCTGGGCTCCAAAAGCTTGGATGAGAACAAATGAAGAGGAGGCCCTACGTAACACCAGGTCACCTGTCACCACTGGCAGTGTCTCCCTCTGGCCATTCAGAGTCACTGTGCCTAAAAGAATTATTGTGAACTTTAATAAGGACATTATTTTGTAATGAATAATATAATGACAAGTTTACAAAATTTTACCACATTTGGTGTCTTACATTGTGATTTATTTTATTTGAAGAAAATAAAACAAACAAACAAACAAACAAAAAAGACAAGGAGCTTAATGTTCCTTGCCCATGCATGAGTTACTGGGGAGCCACCCCAGAGCCAGGCCTTGGAAGGAGCTCATTGGCGAGTGCCTGGTGACCGGGTCTCTACCCATGAGGCCTGGTCAGGCTCAGTCTGAATGAGCAACCTGGGTTTGCCTTCCTGTCCTCCCACCACCTGCAGTAGGGGCAATAGGAGTTGGGTGCATGATGCAATGGGCAGTGGCTAAAGGTGGGGGCATTGGAGTTCTGACCCTGAATTACCAAAGCTGGCTCTTAGGACAGTGAAAGTAATCTCTCTGGTGGGGAAGGAGCCTGAACATGTGCAAAGGTTGAGGGGTACCGACTAGATATAATTGGGCTCACCTTGACACACAGCATGGGCTCTGGAAGCAATCTCCCTGAGAGGGGTTGGCCCTTGTTGCTCAAGGTGAGAGGCACAGAGCTGGTGTGGGTCTACTCTCAGCCCCCCCCCCCCCCCCCCGTCTGAGTGAGCAATGTTCTGTGTCTCAATTGTTGAAGTGGCTGCTTTGAGCTGTGGCCGCAAGGTTGTCAGTGCTTCTCGTGGTGGCCATCCTCAAACTCAATGGTGGACGCCCCAGTTTAAGGACATTGTCAAGCTAAAGAAAAAAGTATTATTGGGCCTTGGCAGGTGGAACTCTGGAGGCAGCTGAAGAGTACCAGATAGCCAAGTGGTCCACAGCCTTTGCTGTTACTGAGGCAAAAGGTCAGATGTGGGAGGAGTTTGGTGATGCCTTGGATTGAGACTCTCAGTCAGCTCCAAGGACATTCTGGCAAACCATCAGGCAGCTTAGGAGGGGAAAGCAGTGCTTCACAAACACTGTGTTCCATGAAGGTGGTGTGCCATTTATACCAACTAGTGATGTCATTGGAGGTGAAAGGAATACTTGTCGGACCTTCTCAATCCCACTGGCATGTCTTCCATGGAGGAAGCTGAATTGGTGGACTTTGGGATGGGCCTGTCCATAACCGTAACTGAGGTTGCCGAGGTCCACGGCGACAGCGCTCTGGGGGTGAATGAGATTCGTCCTAATTTCTGTAAGGCTCTGGATTTTATGGGGCTGTCTTGATTGACATGCCTTTGCAACATCATGTGGACATATGGGGCAGTGCCACTGGGTTGGCAGACTGGGATGGCAGTTCCCTTCTTCAAAAACGGGGACCAGAGGGTATGCTCCAATTAAAAGGACATCAATTTGCTTAGCTTCCCTTGTAATGTCTACACAGGGGTACTAGAAAAGCGAGTCTGATCGTTGGTCAAACCTCACATCCAGGATCCATGACTAAGACGGAAACCACATTGTTCCATTGCAGGTTCTGTCCTGGCCATGGAACATTGGACCAGCTCTTCACTTGCACTAGGAGCCTCAAGGAGTCATGGAAGTTTGCCCATTCAGTCTACATGTGTTTGGTTGACTTGGAGAAGGCATTCAACCATATTCCTTGGAGTGCATTGTGTGGGGGGTGCTCCACAAGTATGGGATTGGGGGCCCATTGCTACAGGCTGTTCAGTGCCTGTACAAGCAGTGCAAGAGTTTGCTTTGCATTTGTAGCAGTAAGAACATGGAATTCCCAACTATTCACGGTGGGAGTTGGACTCTGCCAGGGCTGCCAGTGTTTACCGATTCTGTTCATAACTTTTATAGACAGAATTTCTCGGTGCAACTAGGGGGTGAAGGAAGTCCGTATGTCTGGTTCTGGGACCTCTGGATTCCATCTCTGTTTTTATGGATGGTGTGTTCCTGTTGACATGATCATTGTGCCATGATCTTCTGCTTTCACTGGATCAGTTCACAACCAAGTAAGAAGTGGCTGGGATAAGAATCAGCGCCTCCAAATCTGAGGCCATGGTCCTCAGTCAGAAAAAGGTGGCTTGCTCTTTTCGGGTCAAGGGTGATGTTCTGCCTCAAGTGGAGGAGTTTAATTATCTTGGGGTTTTGTTCACCAGTGAGGGAAGACTGGAGCGTGAGATTGACAGACAGATTAGTGCAGCATCTGTAGTATTGCAGACTCTGTGCCAGTCCATTGTGGTGAAGAGGGAGCAGAGCTATAAGGCAAAGCTAGCTGTTTACCTGTCGGTCTACAATCCTACCCTCACCTATGGCCATGAACTCTGTGTAATAACCAAAAGATTGATTGCGGATACAGGCGATTGAAAGGAATTTCCTCCACAGGGTAGCTGGGCTATCCCTTAGGGATAGGATGAGAAGTTCAGTTATCTAGGAGAGATTCAGAGAAGAACCGCTACTCCCCCACATCAAGAGGAGCCAATTGAGGTGGTTCGGGCACCCTTAGTTGAATTGTTGCAGCTTTCTATGGTCTATGGTTTATAGAAAACAGAAGACAGAGCTGAAATTATTCAGATTTTCATTGAGTGAAACTCACAGTTGGTTTACAACTGTTGTTATCAAGTAAAAACCTTATCCCAATTTAATTTTCCATTAAGCCACTTAAAGTTCCAAATGTTTGTAATAATCTGATGGACCTGCATGGAATCAGTTTTTGACTGTTTTATGATTAGTTAATGTTAGATAATTTTTGGTCAAAGGTTATGAACGTTTTGTTGTGCTTTATTATTGTAGCGTAAAACATTTTTCTGCTCTTCCCTCAGAACAAGAAGCTCGGTTGTCTCCGAAAGCAGCCAAACTATCTCCCAAAGCACTCTCTTATCTCGAACTGAAAGATGTCTTTTTGGTGCCCGTGAACCATATGTTTGTGCAAAA
Organism: Nematolebias whitei; assembly: GCF_014905685.2. NCBI lineage: Eukaryota > Metazoa > Chordata > Actinopteri > Cyprinodontiformes > Rivulidae > Nematolebias > Nematolebias whitei. The sequence continues at coordinate 4,895 of NW_023621318.1, forward strand.
AAGAGTGTTGTGTAAGGAGGCTACAGCTGGCTTCAAGGACACAGATAACACTGTTTGCTGCTCATATCTGTGACTTGTCTTCATGCGTATGTAACGGGTATAAGAAATACTTAGATTATTGTAATGTAACTCCTACTAAAATATGTAATATAGTTGTCATGTAATGAATGGGCTTTGTCGCTCTCTATTGGTAGGCTATAAATATGACCCAAAGCTGAAATTCTACCACAGTCTTCCTAACGCTCTGTTGTGGTAAGTCGTACAGTCTGCTTCTCTTCTAAAAAAAAAAAGCTCATGAGACAGTATGTCTGATATTATTTTTCTTATAGATATTTGTGCCAGTAGAGGAGTTGACCACGCTATGTTTATGCTCCGAACCACTCATTTACATGTAATTATTCGTTATACTAAATGTTCTGAGTTAAGTCAGTTACATTTACACAGTGTCTGTTGGTTGTCATTACGATACAACGTGCCTGTTATATTTTCTATGAGCCACCAGATGATGTTGTAGAGCAATTTAATAATTCATTTTAACTGCTGTCTGCATTTATTTTTTCTAATTTCTTATTTCATTGAAAAAATAGATGTCAGGTTAAAATAGATTGTATTACTTTGTAGATTTATTGTAAAACATTACTGCTAAAATCACTATACAATCACATGTTAAAAAGAATATTGTTAAAAGTCATTGTAACAGATATTTG
>NW_023621319.1:0-5601 GCF_014905685.2 Nematolebias whitei
GTTTCTGTCCATCTGGTCAGTTTTGACATCAGGCTTAGTCCACTACAGTCCCCCCTTTGGAAATCATCGCCTGTCCATGGGGATGAATTCCAAACTTGAACTTACGCCTTCGAATGTCCTTGAGCTTGATGTAATCCAGCAAGGAAGACCAAAGTCAAAAGTAATTCCACAATGTTCTTGGTAATTCCATTGTGTTGAAGATAATTCCATAATGTTGTTGGTAATTCCATTGTAGCAATGCTTTAACCCCTTGGAAACAGAGTCTGTAATCCACTGGAAAAGGTCATATAATCCACAACGGTAAATCCACAACGATTGGAAGTGTTGATTAATCAGCATACAGAGGGGTACCCTTGGATTGAACTGAAGATGCGGCCACTGGATGAAGAGTGGAGACCAACGTCAGGATTGCAGGTCGCCTCCAGCGAAGGTCGTCTCTGGTCGACGTCTAGTCTGTGCCGTTCTGGTTCAAATGTGTCATGCAATTATGTGGTTTAAGGTGGGCTTATGAAGGGGATTTTACATAAGGCCTTAAACTATATGCACCTGGTGTGTAAGCTATTATGGTTGGGAACAGCTACAACTACCAGTTAAGGGGTGGAACATGCTGAAAAGGGTAACTACAGGGGTTTATACCTATAGAAAAGGGTTCCAAACTATTTTTCCATTTCTAACTTGGTTTAAGTTAGCTTTACATGGCAAAATATAGTTTGGTTCAATTGTCTGTTGTCTTTTAGACGAATGACTTGAGATTGGGTGTTTGGTTTCCCCATAAATGTTTTGGAAGTCTATGGCGAGACTTATCAAAAAGAATTAGCTATCCCCCCGAATAGAATTGTTCGAGTAGGTTCGGCTTAAGCGTTGTGAGATCAATGTAGATTATGGTACTTAAGGTAGCAATAATATACATTGGCTCCGCAAAGATTGCAATTTAACGAATGAACTGCATGTTGGCATGGTTAAAGGCCTCTTAGTCTCTAACTTAACTACACAACAAAATTCATTCTTGCCTGGGGTGTTCGAAAACAATACCAAAAACCAATTAAACGATGTCTCAACATCGACAAAAACAGTGACTAAGCAACCAGTAAAACAACGTTTCAACATTGACAAAAGCAGTGATTAAGCAACTAGGAAACGACGTTTCGGTGCGCCACTCACTCTGAATGTCAGATTTGCTCACGTTATCGCGTCTGGTAGCATTATCCTAACTGGCGTCACCCCCCTTCGGTCATGGGAGACCGCGGACACGGGTGAGGACGTCGCTCCATGAGCTAAAGTTAGGTTGTCTTTGAGTAGTTTTAACTGTTTGCGCAGCTGAAAGAGGACTTTTAGGTCTGGATTGGAATCCAGTTTGACTTTCGATGGAGTGTATTTGTCTGGGTCAGTCAGATACAATATCATCGATTTAATTGCAGGATCATCCAACTTCTGAAGTTGGGTGATGTCTGGGTCAGTTGAAAATGACTTCTCATATTTTAAAAGAACTTGGCGAAGTTTGTCTCTTTCTTCATCAGATGTCAGAGTGTCGGCTTGGGCGACCACCTGTTCAATCTGTGATGAGACTGTTAAGGGTTCTTGCTCCTTGGGGAGCTCCAACGAATCCTTTTCTGAGTCGTCGGACCTGTCTATGGGCAAGGCACCATAGGTTTGTGGTCCTTGGTCGACGTCATTGGTTGAGAAAAGAGCGATGGCCTGTGATGGTTTCGTGAAACATACTGGCCCAGCTTCTTGACTCGGTACCAGGTTATCTGGGAGTCCTCCCAGAACTGGAATGCCTAGTTCAAAATCATGAAAATCAGGTTCTGAGTTTTCAGTTTGCGATGACTCGTCATCGTTTGTGTGTGAGTTTATCCCCCCTTCGTCCGATGAGGGGTTGTTGGAGGCAACAACAGCAATGTCTTGGTGTGTTTCACCGACATCTGTAATGTTGTCATTCGCGCCTTCAGAGTTAGTAGCGATCAGATCACTACATTGTGCTCCTGGTTGGATTCCCATATCAGCGTTTTTCAAAGTTTCTACAAACCTTTGTAGTTTCTCTGTCTCCTCCGAGCTCAGAGGTGTAGGGCTTTGCTCCTGGGACCTTTGTGATTTTATCGCCTCGGTTCGTTTCGTCCGAGGTGGGGGAGGGTTAGGTACGTCTTTTGGGGGTTCCTCTTCGGATTTCCCCTGATAATATGGGTCCTCTTGGATCCCATATTTTTGCGTCCTACGCATGCCCCATATACGATAAGCACGTTCATCCTCTGAAAGAGGAGCCTTTTTGTCCCAGCGTGCACCTTCATCACGTGGTTTGTTAGTTTGAAAATACTGCTTTTTCTCGCCTGTTTTAGGAGGAGGTGTCAACGCACGCCTTCCTTCCATTTCTAGGGAGTGGGGTTTAACCTTTATACCAGGAAACACCTCTATGGGCGTCTTATCATGAGAACATACCTCAAACACATTCACAGCACACTGTTGCAGGTTTGGTGGAGGAGACCTGTTCAGGTCTGTTTCTACCACTTTAGGTGAGGGTGGATTACGAGCAGGAGGTCTGTAAAAGATTTTTGGAGGTTTTGGTGGATTATCCCGACACTGTTCAAGGTCTTTTCTGGATTCCAGACCACCTCGCCCCACGTCATTACTTTTATCTGTTGCTGCTCTTAGTTTCTCCTCACATGTTTTTAAACGTTCCTGGGTCGTTTGGTATTCACCTTTTAAATGCATGAATTTTTCCAGCCATACTTCTTTTTCCACTCTGCTTTTGTGCAGATCTTTTTTAAGCACATCTATTTCACCTTTGCAGCGGGAAACTTGTGACATTTTCTCGTCGTGATCCCGTCTTAATGCAAAGTATTCACTGGACAACAGCTCTTCAGCATCCCTGGCTTCAGATAGTGACGCATTAAGTAACTGTATTTTGCTATTCAGCGAATCAATTTCTGCATTTGCATTTTGCTGTAAGTGAAACATCTGTTCATAATGTTTTGTCAAGAGGACCTCGTTTTTGCTCTCAATTTGAAGGACGTGTTCTTCAATTTTCTGAACCACCTCTTTTTCACTGTCTAACCTTATTGCAAGGTAATCAGCTTTCTCAACAACTGCATAGAATGATTCTTTCAGCAAAATTGCAATTTTAGCCAGCTTTTCATAGTTTGACATTGAAATTTTTGTAGAGGTCACACTCTCTGCAACCTCCTTCAGATTGTCCACTAACTCTTTTGGGTTCATGCTGTCCGCCTGTTCCTGTCTATATAGATGTAAGGGTGCTGTCAGCAGCTTCAACGCATTCTCCAAGCAGTCCCTCATCCCATAAGGATCAAAGTCTTTTTCTAACACACCTGTCATGTTTTTCACTGTGTAGCACTTTATCTGTTTAAAACAGTTGCAAGCTTCAGATATTTTACAGGTAAATATTTGTATTCAAGTTGTCATTGAGTTTTCACACTATTTTAGCTTTGGGTTTACACAAAGGTACTGTTATAAGTCAACGTATTCAAATGTGGGTACCTATCTCAGGTTTTACCCCAATTCATGAATATTTAAGTAAATGCTCTCTTTGCAGTGTTACTTGTATGTGCTTATTTTTTAACAGATACTAGATTACCAAGCTCTTTTTAGTGTATTTTACTCTAAAGCACTGAATTTTTATAAACCTGCAATTTTTCTAAAAAGTCTCACAGCAAATCAGTTTAAAGACACTTTTTAAACCGTTCTGTTCCAGAAATTTGCTATTTAACAGTTACTCATAGAACCAAGTGGTGAACAGAAAAAAGAAAAATTGATGATGTGTCAGGATTAATCAGTCTTTCTTCAGAAAAACTGTTATTCCTGTTCTCCTGTCTCATCCTCTATTTAAAATTAAATAAGAAGATGTATTTTTAGGTGGTAACTTAAACAGAAAAGTTTCTTTTTCTTGATAAGTTTACTCTTATTTAGTGATCTTGCAATTAAACGTGTATTATCTTTCAAGCAAATGAGTAAACTTTTCACCTCTGTGAATATTTGAACCGTATCTTTTAAAAAGTTTCTAATTTTTCATTTTGTACCTCCTTGTTTGAGGAATTCAGTGAATGAAAATGTCCTGGTAAATGCCTCTTTTGCATAAATACCTTAATTACTTTTTAAATGCAAGATAACAGTGATTATTCAGCTTTGAGGAACGTTTATTAACTCAAAAATGCCTTACAGAAAAAAAAAAAACGTTTAATTTCACTAAAATACCTAAAACTGAAGTGAAACTGTGATCTCAAGTTTCCCAGGAGGGGGCAGTGTTTAGCTTTCTACCAGCAGGAGTCTATGACGACTTCCTGTGACGTTCGGTTGACATCCTGTTTTTAGCCGCTTAGCTTAAAGTTAGCTTCGGCTAAACTCGGTTAAAATCAACATTTCTGAACGGATTGAAGCGTAAACGGGGCGTTTTCTCAACAAGCACGACTTCTTAGCATGAACATGAGTTTTAGGGACATGTGGCAAGTTTTAAATAGTGATTTTAAGCACAGCAAAGCTCTCGGTTGCAACCGAGCTCATTTCCGACATGGAGGAAGTGACGTGACACGTCACTCACCCGGTCGTTAGCTGTTAGCTTAAAATTAGCATCGCTAGCGTTGTTCAAAAACATCATTTAATGACGGATTTTAAACTCAAACGCGGCGAAATTTCAACAATTAGACTTCGAAGAACTTAGCAGCTGATCAGAATACAGCTTTTAAAGCGTTTTTGAACTCTAAAAAGCAGATTTTATTCCCTATGAAAACGAGTTTTCATTTCCGGGTCACGTGACTGGATCGTTCAATGACAGAGCAACACGACCTGACACGTCAGAGTTAGTCACTACTGACACGTCTGTCAGCCAATCAAAACGTTACACACGGTCTTTTGCAACCAATCACGCAGCGTTTTCCCCAGCTAGCATGTTAGATTTATCTGAACAAGTCCGTCAACTTTTTGTCTTTTAAACTGTCAAAATGCACTTTTTTCTGTTAAAAGATGTAACGAATCAACTCTGAGCTGCACGGAGTCGGCGCCCCGGTCTCAAAAACGTCTTTCTAGCTATTTAAACAACTCGTTCGATCTTTCTCAGAACCGAGCCGGAACCAGAACCGCGTCTGGACCGTCTTTAAACAGAACAAAGCGTTTCCACACAAACCCAGCTTTTTAGTTACACATAACAGGCGTACAATTTCAGCTTTAAAAAGAGCATATTGACTGAATTTCAGCTTCAAAACATCACTAGCTCAACACAGCGTAAACATGCAGCGTTTTCTCCAAGCGGCAGCTTCTGCACGCTGCGTTCAACACAGCTAACAATCTGTTATTTTTCATGCCAACATGTAAAATCAATTATTACACGAATACACAGTCCATTTATGAGCACGTTCCGGGCCACCAAATGTAGTATAACATATAAAGCGTTTTACAGCACACTGTTTATATTAATTTGGTAGAATACCAGAACTGCAACATAATTAATTTTACAGGAAGTGAGAACAATACGGCGATTGTTTTCACTTTTCAGCAGAACAGCAGACATCATTTCACACGGCGGTGATTGATTTTCTAGCTTAAGAGCATTTTAAAGATGGAAAGATGAAGTTTATCTGAGAGAGATGTGTGAGGGAA
>NW_023621320.1:0-5600 GCF_014905685.2 Nematolebias whitei
AGCTGAGTCGGACCCTCCCTCAGCGCGACAACCCCGCTCCAGCTCCAGCCAGGATCGGCTTGGTGAACGCCAGATCGTTGGTCAATAAAACGTTTGTCCTGAGGGATTTCTTCAGCTCCCATAACCTGGACTTCCTCTGTATTACAGAGACTTGGCTGAGTGAAGTTGAGTCAGCTGCTCTGTCGGAGCTTTTACCAACAGGCTGCTCTTATTTTAACTCCCCACGATCATCGGGCCGAGGAGGAGGAACTGCAGCCATGTTTAAAGATGTTTTTAGTTGTAAACAGTGTTTTAAACTGCGTCACTTTACCAGCTTTGAGCTGACCTGCTTTGAAGTGGGCCGCTCTGACCCGACATTCTGTGCTGTCATCTACCGTGCTCCCAAATATAATAAGGATTTTATTAGTGAGTTTTCAGATTTTCTTTCTGAAATAGTGACTGGATATGACCATCTTGTTATTATGGGTGATTTGAACATCCATGTTTGTTGCCCAGACAAACCTCTGGTAAAAGAATTTTTAATTCTCATTGACTCTTTTAATCTGGTGCATTCTGTGTCTGGACCTACACACGATAAAGGTCACACTCTAGATATTGTGCTCTCTTTGGGATCACCTGTGTCTAATATGGAAATTTATGATTCTATAATCTCTGATCATATGCCTATAACATTTCAGACTGTTCTCACATATGCTCCTGTTAAAACTCACACTCCTGCTCAGAGCTGTCGGATTATTAACCCCTCCACTGCTAGTCAGTTCACTGAGGTTTTCTGCCAGCTCTGTCCACCTGCCTCAACTGATGCTGAGGATCTGAGTTCTTGGCTACATTCATCCTGTCTGACTGTGTTGGATACTGGCTCCTTTAAAGACCAAACAGCCTGGATTTAAACATGAGCCATGGCTTCAGAACAGAACAGCTCAAGCTGTCAGACAGGAATGTCGCAGAGCGGAACGCAGGTGGAGAAAGAACAAGCTGCAGGTGTCCCTTCAAATTTTTAAAGACTGTTGGCGCAATTACCAGGACACAGTTAAAGCAGCCAAAAAGGACTATTTTTCCAACTTGATTTTATCCCACAGCCACAACCCACGTGTTCTTTTTAGTACCATTGACAAGTTTCTTAATTCTCCAGACACCTGGTTTTGAATCATCTACTCAGTTGTGCAATAATTTTATGCAGTTTTTTATTGATAAGGTCACCTCTATAAGGGCTTCCATCTTATCACAAACTTTGACTCCTCTGTGTGTGTCCCCTGCTCTGCTGCTTTCAATCAGTTTGAGCTGGTGACTGTGTCATTTTTAGAGGACATGGTCACTCAGATTAAACCTTCTGGTTCTCCATATGATGCTCTTCCACCATGCTTTCTTAAAGAGGTTTTCCCTTGTTTTAAACACTTGGTTCTTGACCTTTTTAACTGTAGTTTGTTATCTGGAGTAGTCCCTGCTAATTTTAAACATGCTGTTGTGCAGCCCCTATTAAAAAAAAACCTGGTCTCGATCCCACTGTGTTGGAGAATTTTAGGCCCATCTCTAAGCTGTCAAAAATCTTGGAAAAATTGTTTATGCTCAGTTAAAATCCTTCCTGGATGAACATAACATCATGAATGTGTTCCAGTCTGGATTTAAAACTCTCCATAGCACAGAGTCAGCTCTGCTGAGAGTTTTTAATGATGTCCTCCCGGCATGTGACTCAGGTGATCATGTGATTCTTGTTTTACTGGACTTAACTGCTGCATTTGACACAGTGGACCACAGCATTTTATTGTCACGTCTACAGCATCAAGTAGGCATTGGTGGGACTGCTCTGGAGTGGTTGGGGTCCTATCTGACTGACAGAACTTTCTCTGTAAAAACTGCTGGGCATGAATCCTATTCTGCTCCCTTGTTATTATTATTATTATTCTAGAATTGCGCCGCTCAAGGTGGCTGCATGTTGGAGCAGCTCTGTTACTTTCATTCTGAGATTTTGCTTTTGGAAAATTTAATTCCTCTTTTTCTGGATGTAAATCACATTTTTTGGATGATTGTTTCCTCTGGTATCAGATGCTGTGCAGCTGGAAGGATTTTTACTGAAACTTTTTTTAGTTTTGGACATTTGTTATGATGCGTAACCATGGCAACAAGGCAGTTTTCTACAACAACAGCAGCTGATTAACATCTCAAAAGCTCAAATAATATCTCAGCTACAGCCCCAAATCTCAAATGAGTTGAAAAGGATGTTCTGTGGACGCATTCTCATCTACCTGCCAGCTGTGCTCAAGTGCCTGAAAACTGAGATCCTGGAACTAGCAGGAAACACGGCTCATGACAGCAGAAGAACAGGATCGTCCATCAGCACCTACAGTTGGCTGTCCGCAGTGACGAGGAGCTCGGCAGACTGCTGGGAGGAGTGACCATCGCACTGGGAGGAGTTCTGGTGGGCATTCGGGCGGCCCTGCTGCCCAGGAGGACCGAGAGGCCAGCCGGATCTGACAGCAAGCTGGATCTGGGTGGACAGATTGGTATCTGTGGCCAGATTCTTCGTATTTGCTGTAGGAGATCCTTCCTTCCTACAGCAATCAGCATCTAACAACTCTTGAAAAAAAGCAGGAAGAAGAGCTACGACAACATTTAATTTCCCACTGGGATTAATAAAGTATTTTTGAATTGAATTTTTGAATTGAATTGTCATGTGGCGTACCTCAGGGATCAATTTTAGGGCCTTTGCTTTTTTTTCTTTATATCTGCTTCCTCTAGGATCAATTTTTAGAAAACACGGCATCTCCTTTCACTGCTATGCTGATGATTGCCAAATCTATGTTCCTTTGAGGCGAGTTGATGCCTAGTCCATTAAACCTCTTTTATCGTGTCTCGAGGATCTTAAAGCTTGGATGGCCCTAAACTTCCTGCATTTTAATGAAAAAAGACTGAGGTACTTGTTTTTGGACCTAGTGGAGCTTGTTTGAGCCCTCCAGTCGACTTAGACCCCATAACAATGTACGTAAAGTCTACAGTTACAAATCTTGGTTTTAAGATGGACAGTGATTTTAAACTCGACAGTCAAATAAGGGCCACAGTAAAGTCTGGTTTTTATCATTTGAGAAAATTGGCAAAAGTAAAACCTATTCTTTCAAGGCAACAGTTTGAAACAGTAATCCATGCCTTCATTTCATCACGGCTGGATTACTGTAATTCTCCCTATCTCGGAGTCAGCCAGTCCTCACTCGCACGTCTGCAGCTGGTGCAAAATGCTGCTGCACGTCTTTTAACTGGAACACACAAAAGACAGCACATCACACCTGTCCTGGCTTCTCTCCACTGGCTGCCCGTGTATTTTAGAGTTCATTTTAAAATTCTTTTGTTTGTTTTTAAGGTTTTAAACAGTCTTGTCCCCCCCTTATTTAACAGAGCTTCTCCACCATTACACTCCACCTCGGTCACTCAGGTCTGCTGACCAGCTGCTCCTGGTCATCCCCAAGAGTAAGAGGAAGCTTAGAGGAGACAGGGCCTTCTCTGTTAGTGCCCCTAAATTATGGAACACTCTGCCTTTGTACATTCGACAGGCCCCCTCGCTGTCCATTTTCAAAACCCATCTAAAAACTCATCTCTATTCATTGGCCTTCAACCCAACTGAGTCTTGATTTTACTTTATTTTATTGGTGTTGATTTATCTGTTTAACTTGTTGTTTTATTGTGTTTTAAATTGAGTTGTGTGCTTGGGTTTGTAGCTCTGTTTTAATGCTGTCTTTTACCTTGTTTTTAACTGATGCTTCAGCACTTTGTTTCAGCTATGGCTGTGTCAAAGTGCTTTATAAATAAAGTTGATGATGATGATGATGAAAATACCACATGCCATGTCCTGTACACACTACGGTCCCTTAGAGGATGGATGAGTCTGACTTGAAGGGACTACAAAAAAAAATTGTGGTCAACCGGCCCCTCGGATGTAGGCCATTTGACCTCAATACCTCATGCTCAGATTAAACCAAAAAATGACCCATGATCTTTGCCATATGTCAACAGGAGGGAAGTATCTATCATACAGAAGCATTTTCGTAAATAAATAAATAAAATTTTTCTATAAAGCTGTACAAGCAACTGAAATTATAGCACTTATACGTACATGTCAGTTGGCAGAAGTGTACACAGACAGCCAGTACACTGCTGACCTCTACGGTCAGACCAATAACACATGCCACACTCCTCGCTCAGAAATTCTAAATGATGAATTAATTTATCATGTCAATGATAAACATTTACTGCCTAAATCTTTATTTAAAGCAACAGCTGTAGTAACTCATGGCAGTTGCTATGTGTCATCGGGGGAAATAACCTCAAAATTATTCAAAATCAAAATTATTCAAAAACATTTTACCACATACGGTCTCGAGTCTACATGTAAATCCATTATTCCTACACATGGTGTCCCACAAACCATTTACAGTGACAATGGTCCACATTTTGTAAATCAGGTCATACAGAACATGCTTAGATCTAGTGAAACTCTTTATGAGAATAACTCCAACATCAAATGGATTGACTCCCTTTTGAGATTATCCATGGCAGGCCTTATTGTCTACATCTGTTCTCTCCAGATCTAGAGAAAGCAGAAGAGGAACAGACATTAGCAGATTATATGATCAAAACACTGAAAGAAAAAACAGTGTTAAAGACAAATTTACTGCCTTGTGATTCTCCTCCTTCACAGGAAACCACCCCTATCCAGCCAGGAGATTGGGTCTTTGTAAAGGTGATCAAAAGAAAGAACTGGTCCAGCCCCCGTTGGAAAGGACCTTTCCAAGTCCTGCTGACCACACCAACTGCTGTGAAGATTGCAGAGAGACCCAGATGGATACACCTCAGCCACTGTAAGGTACAGAGAGTGCTAGATCCATAAGGTCATCAGGGTAGTGGGGAAGCCCGGGGTACAATGGGTGCATGTCTAATAGTGCACATGGTCTCAAAGCCGGGGAAAAAACCAATGATCCCTACCCTTCTAGGACCCAAATGTTTGGCATCTCTGTATTTTTAGCAACAATGGGGTCTCCACATACAAGGTGGATCCTCTGTTGTGCTGTGGTTGCAGCATGTCTTTTGATTTGAGGTTACCCATCGAGTCCAGGCAATGAAACACCCACACGACTACAGCACCAATCTATGGTGGCAGCTGATGAACAGAACCACACACCAAGAGAACGAGTTCAACTGCTATGTGTGCACCCAGCTGCCCTATGCTACTCAGAACTCAGGCCTGAGACCAGGAAAACATCACAATAGAAAAGCAGAAGTGCCTGTATGGTCTGAGCACACACCCCAGCTACAACACCACATCACAAAAAAAAAAAAACATTGAGTGGGAGCAAGAGGAACTACTCTACATCCCTGCAGGTTGCAACAAAACCCCTGTTGGAAAATGGCGCCAGTTACGGCCAGCCGCTTGCCACGTATTCTCTGCTTGTTTTTTGTTGTTTGTTTGCTTTTTAGTATTTTTTGTTATGATGCCTCTGCTCTGCTCGTCTATGACCACACAACTCTTCTCAGCCTCCGACATGTTAAGTTGCCACTATCTGGTTTTAGTAATGATTCATCACAACTACCTCCTCACCTGTCAAACATACCGG
>NW_023621321.1:0-5599 GCF_014905685.2 Nematolebias whitei
GGGGGACGTCTGGCAGGGGCACTAGGGGGACTTCCTGGTTCATAATTACTTCCGTAATCAGCTGAGCCCATGTTGTTAATTCCCAGGGCCCTGTCCAGCCTCTCTGTCCAGCCTCGCCGGTTTCTTCGTCAGGTAACATACCTGCCTCTTCTTTTTTGCTCCCTGCACTTGTTTGGTTTCGAAGTACTCTAAAAACTAAGGGAAACTGCTGAGTACCGAGGGGGGCATTCCTTTTCTTACCCCTCGAAGAATCATAAGGCCAGGCTCGGTGTACAGCCTGCTCGAGCAATTCTCCGGAATTTAACTTTTTCCTGCGCTGCTGCTTTTCTTTTCTTTCATCCAGTTCTCTTAGTTCTGGATATAGAAGTGGGGCTGAAGGTGTTACTTTTAGAGAGCTGTAGACGAGTTCTTGGTCATACTGCTGTTCGGTCAGGGATCCTTCCGAGGTCCTGGTTTCATCTTCATCAAGTTGAGCTCTGAAAGATTTGAGGGGACTGTGATACCTCCTTACTTGCCAGCCCATTGCCCTCTCAGAGTGCAGCAGTTGGCCTTCCTCCATCTGTGTATCACAGGCTGAACAGTATTTTACTTCGGTGCCATCCCACTCGCATGCACAGTCTTGTGGGCCTTTGCCGCTTATATCCCATTGTGTGATGATAGTTGCTCGAGGTAATGTGGTAATCCTGCATTCTCCACAAATGAATGCGTCCATTACCTTTACAGGTTTTATCTGCAGCTGACGTGCGTCCATCTTGTTTGTTTTAGGCTTGATGGGCTTCTCCATCCCTGGTCCTTCCCAGAGAAGGGGTAATCCACTTGGTTTCAGGCAGAGCGTACAATTGTTCTCCTGCAAGCTCCACCTGAAGGTTTCTCCTTCTTTTGACAGGTATCCTTTCTTTGCATATTCCAATGTGCTCAAGGCCCTACCCGTCCAAAGCCCTGAGACTGTTCTTCTTAGTATCACTCCCCCGCATATAGTGGCCAGTCTAATATAGGGGAGCATGGTGCTTGGTTCTGTGGCCATACTCTGGTTTCTGGTTTCAACTAGCTAGGAACTGGCTTCAGTTGCTCTATTCCTTGGATCCCTTTCTTCTCTAGCTCAACTGTGTTCTTATCTAACACTTTTCTCACTCTGTCTGTGGTGTTATATTTGGGCTTCACTGCAACTGCTGATGGGTGATCCTGTGCTCTGACCCACACCTTCTGTCCTACCCTGAATGGGGCCTCAGAGTCTGACTGGTCCTCTTTATCCTCAGAGCTCCGCCCAACTTCAGGCGTGCTAAACCATCATTGGTTGAGCTCTTCTGAGGGGGAGGGTCTACCAGCTCTTCTCCTGTCATTCAAGGCCTGACCTATCTCCACCGTTTTAGCACTCCATTCCTTGGTATTAGCATTCTTAGCTATCCAATTTTTGACTAAACCTATGGTTCTTTCTGCTACTCCATTGGCTTGAGGTGTGTAAGGAGGCGAATAAACGCGCATGACCCCAAAAGTCTGACACCAGTGATCCACCTGTGCATTGCGGAAGTGTGTCCCATTATCAGTTCTCAACTCTTTTGGAACTCCTAACGACCCACAGACTTGTTCCAGCATACTAACAACACTGTTGCCATTAGCTTTTCTAGCTGGTTTCACCACCACGTACCCTGACATCGAGTCTACCAGCACTAGAAGGTATTTCTCTCCCTTCTTGCCTGTAACTCCCATAGGTCCAGCTACATTCATGCATACTGAACCCCATGGTGTGGTACTCTTGATGGTCTGTCCATCCACTCGGTGCCCTCGTCCCATCTGGGGTGCCATGTCTGCTTTCCGATCAGCAAAGGTAACCACTGGAGGTAGCGATAAGCACCTTTGCTTGCAGCCTCTCCTCCAAGGGGTCCGGAAGCTTACTTCAGCGCCGTGGTTTTACCTGTAGCTGTCTAAAGTAGCCTCATTAAGGCTGCGGCGAGGTGATTCATCCAGAATATTAACGACCTTAAATCCGTGAGTCACACCCTAATCTCACTCTGTTACCTAGGACCTCCAAGCAGCAGGGAACGGATCTTCTGGTCCAGAGAAACTCGCGTTGTGGCCGCTCACCTCTCACATTAGCGTTGCAATTGTTAACTGTTCTGGTAATCTTTAGGGCCCTGGAAACGGGCTCAAGGGTGTTGTTTATCAACTAGGAAACCTTTATAAAAACCTCCTGTTATTGGTGTTGTTAAGTGAACCAAGCATTTCCATGTTTTGCTCATTAAGGGTGAAATAACAGTCCAGATTTGTACGTTTTGCTTTGCTTTTAATTAATAGTTTGCACAGGGGTACAGCAACAGGCACAATTTTATAATGATTAATTTTTCATGAGTACATAGGATACACTTTCTTCCCTAAACAAGGCGATGACTACTATCTGTGGAAATTCTAAACCTCAAGAGCCCTCGAGGGTTTACAGATACTGCCTTCACATAAATCTTTCACAACTCAAGCCAAAAGATATTCTCCCTCAGCTCCCTCATGAACCAGAAACACCTTCGAGCAAATCTCACTAGTAGCCAATTCAGTACTCCCAAATTTATTCTGTATGCTGTTCTTCCAATTTGATGAAACAATTTAATTAGAGCAGAGTAAGAATGAGGTCGTCCGCTTACCATGATTTTGGAATGCCCCTTAGTGAGACACTTGTGGGGGTAAGGGCAAATTTCCTGTTCTCTAGGAGAGAGATACAGGCCGACCTCAGAGGCAAGTGCAACTATTTCCAAATTAGAAGATCAGAGTTTGGACGGGCCCAGGTCATGCAATTATAGAAGTAGGAAACTCATCCAGTTCGAGTGTTGACAAAAGAGAGCTTACATCCAATCCCATGTCAGTGAAGAAAAGAGTTAACTTCCATCATCATCTCAAAACTGGTAAAATCCAATCTCCTTTTTGGGCTCCTTCTGATCCTGATGAGCTGCCCCTCGCCTGTAATTCTCTCTGCTCAGCTCCTTAGTTCAGCTCCGACTCTGCATGGACCAAGTTCATTCTGTTCAGTCTGTATTTAAAGACTTATTCATCCCTCCTCCTCTTAAGGAGGGGTTATGGAAAATTACATCATCTCTTTTACAGTAACTTCTCTGCTGTTTTGCACCTCTACCGGTTCAGACCGGTTTTCTCGGTACTTTCCAGAACTTGTTTTGCTCAAAGATGAGTCATCATGAGATGAGTTGTGTTTGAACTCTCTGACTCTTGTTCTCCTCTACTGCTCGAGGCATGTCCAGACTTGTTCTTAGGTGGGCATGCTCAGACATGTTTCTCTGTTACATGAGGCCTCTTTACTTTACCATCTCACAAGTGAGTAAATCACACAATCATACAAAGGATTATACAATTTCTTAAAGATTAATACTTCCATTAGTTGATTATGTGTTGATTATTAGTAAAACAGTTTGGTTACACATTATTAAAACAGTAAAACACTTTTGATTACACTTTATCTTGTTTAGCTAGATTTAAAGCAGGAGTTCAGTCCTTATGTTGCTGAGGAGAACTTTTGATCAGGCTTCATTTTTCTTAAAGCTGGTGGTCTGTTCCTGCATTATCACCACAGACACCTGGTTTATTGACACTGAGAAGCTCTTTTTATACACAATCATGTTGTCAATTGACCTAATTAGTGTTAATTGGTCTTCCAGCTGTTCGTTATATGCACTATTTCCTTTTTCCAGCCACTTATTGCTACTTGTCCCAACTTTTTTGGGATTTGCTGACACTGTGAAATTTTGAATCAACATATTTTTCCTTTCCTTTGACTCTGTAGTGGTCGGGTGTATCAGAGATGGACAAGAAGCTGAGTACAGGGAACTGGTGGACAGCTTTGTGGCATGGTGTGGAAACAATCATCTCATCTTGAATGTGAACAAAACAAAGGAGATGATTGTAGATTTCAGGAGAATCAGGAACAGGTCCAACTCTATTTCCATCATGGGAGAAGAAGTGGAGGTGGTGGAGAAGTATAAATACCTTAGAGTTCACCTGGACAACAGACTGGACTGGAAATGCAACAGTGAAGCCATCTACAAGAAGGGACAGCGCTGACTGTACTTCTTGAGGAAGATGAAGTCCTTCAACGTTTGCAGCAAGATGCTGCATATCTTCTATAAGTCTGTTGTTGAGAGCGCTATCTCTTCTGCCATCATCTGCTGGGGTAGCAGCACCAGAACAAGTGACTTAAAAAAAGATCAACAAGCTCATAAAGAAGGCTAGCTCAGTTCTGGGGACTCCTCTAGAACCTTTGGAGATGATTGTTCAAAGAAGGATTCTTCATAAATCTAAAAAAGTTAAATCTGGTCCTCTGGACATTCAAAAAAAAAAAAAAAGCAAATCACCCAAAAATGTAGAAACGTTTCGTCTCTCATCCGAGAGACTTCCTCAGTCTGAGGTGCTGTATTCAGCTCAGTCTCTTAAATAGCACTGTCTCAGAGTGGATCAACCAGTTTTGCTGCTGACAACCAAAACCAGCTGATCACATGCTCAAGAAGGACCATCAGCCTAACAATGGATCATTAGCACATTGATGGCTGTTTACTGTTCACAGAGGGCTGAGTGATACTAGCAATCACAGCATCGTAAGAGGGGGACAGTTGAACCCGGAGGCCTCCACCCCTGTTTAACGATGGACGATTTCTTTTCACAAAGATGGCCTCCTTTACTTCTCTCTCAAACCATCGTTCCTCTCTGTCCAGGATGTGAACATCTTCATCCCTGAAAGAGTGACCGCTGGCCTGGAGATGAGTGTAGACAGCAGAGTCCTGGCCTGATGATGTTGATCTTCTGTGCTGGGCCATCCTTTTGGCCAGTGGCTGTTTTGTTTCCCCGATGTAAGACTGATCACAGCCCTCCTGACACTGAACAGCACACACAATACACAACATTGCTCTGTTTGTGCCGGGGGATTGGATCTTTGGGATGAACCAGTCTTTGCCATAATGTATTTTGGGGTTTAAAAGCCACTGGGACGTTATGTTTAGAAAATAAACGTCTCAGTTTCTCTGATACTCCCTCAACATATGGAATGACCACTGGTCTGGGTCTGGGTTCCTCCTTTTCACCTGTTGTTCTCTGCTTTCAGGAAGGCTCAGTTAGGATATCCACATTGCTCTAGTGCGTGTGTTGTGTGGGATTTCTCCTTCTGCCTGGCTCCTGAGCTAGTGGGGATGCTGTCTGCTCTGTGATACAGAGTCCTGATGACTCCTAACTTGTGCTCCAAAGGGTGATGGGAGTCAAACTGCAAATACTGGTCTGTGTGGGTGGGTTTGCTGTACACCTCAGTTTGCAAATGTCCTCTATCAGAGACTGAGACCTCACAGTCCAAGAAAGCAAACTTGCCATTTTTTACATCTTCTCGTGTGAACTTGATGTATTTATAACAAAAAAGGTTGAATCATGTCATCTGGACTTCGTTTTGTTGTTAAAAAGAAACGTTTCGCCCCTCATCCAAGAGGCTTCGTCAGTCTGAGGCCTAGCCATCTGGTATTACCCAGAAGCCACCCTGACTCTTGTGTTTCAAGCCTGCCTCAGATACCCCTGAAGTCTGGCCTTTTCACTAATGGTTTCAAAAACACAAAGTTTGTTTTCTCAG
>NW_023621322.1:0-5599 GCF_014905685.2 Nematolebias whitei
GGGTTAGAACTTCCCAACTTCTATCACTACTATTTAGCCAATAGGTTACAATATATCTCAAAGTGGTTAAATCCAAATACATTAGATGAAACTTGGATAGACATAGAACAAACTTTATGCAATAATATTAAGATTTCAGATCTACCGTTTATTAGCACAAATATAAAAAGACATGTTTGCTTTAAAAGCATCAGTATTAGCTCTTCTCTGACAGCATGGTGGGAGTATTTGAAAATGACAAAATCTTCACTACTCCCCTGTAGACATACACCCATCTGGAACAACCCTGACATCCTACAAGAAAATAATATGTTAAATTTCCCAGGTTGGAGAGTCAAGGGAATTGAACGTCTGGAACACATATATGAAGGTGTAGACTTTATTCCATTTAATAATTTAATAATACAATTTGACATGGAAAATAAATACTTCTTAGAATATCAACAAATTAAGTCTATCATAAAAAAGAAATTTAAGCTTAATAAAACTTTGTTAGAAACACCAATATGTGTGTTAGAGTTCCTTAATCTTAAATCCCCCAAATTATTATCTAAAATATACAAGAAATTGTCTAGAATCAATGACTCCATAATGTTACCTGTTGCAAAATGGGAGTCAGATTTATCAATCAATTTTGACCAAAACACCTGGTCTCAAATATGTTTAAGAACATTTAAAATGACTAGAATCTCCAACTTACAATTAATACAGTATAAAGTTCTTTATAGAGTACATTATACAGGTCAGCGAATGTTTAGGATGGGATTTACATCATCTAACAACTGCTCACAGTGCACAGGCAATATTCCTGATGATTATATCCATGCACTCTGGTTCTGCCCACCCGTTCAGAGGTTCTGGGTCCAGGTTTGTGAAGACTTGTCTAAATGTCTGAAATGTAATATTCCACTCTCTCCGTCTGTTTGCTTATTGGCTATCTTGGAAGATGTTACCCTGGAAAAAAATACATGTCGCATGATTTTCACTGCCTTATGCATCGCAAAGAAAACCATACTCCTGAATTGGAAAAATAAAAATAATCTTAGCATTAATCAGTATAAAAATCTTCTGTTAGATCATATCAGTCTTGAAACAGCATCTGCCGACACATTGGATCAATCTCTGTGGGCTCCTTTGATCGGCTCCGTTACATAGTGAGGGTGGGTAGTCTGAGATCTGACCTTGTGGGGCCTTGGGGTTGATGTGGAGGCGGGTGTATGGGTTTGGGGCCCCGGGGGGGTTGCCGGGGGCTGGGCTCTTGGGGGTACCTGGGCAGGGGGGCACTGCTTTCCCTCTGGGGAGGGCCTGGGTGGTTCTGGGGGATGTCTGCTGGTGGCTGCATGCAGGCCCTCAGGTGGTCTGTGGCGGCGGTCGTGGGTCACCGATCTGGTAGCCTGGCTGTGCTGGTGTGGGTTCGGGGTGGGCGCGGGGGCTTGGGGTTCTGGGGGCTTGTCGCCCCCGGGCTTGGGCCTGTGGGGTTCGGGGATCTTGGGCTCTGGCGGGCGGGTTGCCGGGCTCTGGGCCGGCTTGCGCTCTGGTGCCCGGTTCTGGGCGGGGGCCTTCGGCTCGCTGGTGGGTTGTGGGTTTATGGGCTGGGGGGTTGGGTGTTTGGGGGCGTGACCAGTGGCCCCTAAGAGGGGGTAGTTTGACCCAGCCTAGGTGTCTAGTGTGCTATGTGTTTTGAGAGATGTCCGAATGAGGGGTGGGTGTAGTATTTCTTCTGGGGTGGGGATGGGGTGGATGTCCTTGGGGGCGGCCCGGGACTGTGCGTGGCCGGCTGGCTGGCCCCTTTCCTGTGGTGGGGGCTCGCTCCCGGTGCTTCCTGGCACTGTCGGCGGTTGGGCGGGCGCTCTTGGCCGGGTCGTCCTGGTGGGGTTTGGCTCCATCTGGTAGCGGGCTGACTGCGGTCTGTGGGGGTCCTGGTGGCCCTCGGGTGTGTAGGCTGCTGGTGCGGCTTCTGGCGGCCCTCGGGGCTCTGTCCCTCTCTGGTCTGGAGCTCAGCGGGCCTGGCGGTCGGTCCAGATGGAGAGGTGTCTTGGCCTCAATCCCTGGGTGGACCTTGGGGGGCTGGGGGGGGCTGTTGGGTCAGTGGGGGAGCTGACTCCCTGTGGGAGCATTTGCTCTCACAGTTATTTCTCCCCATCCCTGACCATGCACCTCCACCCTCTTCATTTCAATTCCATACATTTAGGGTTGTTTGGGCTCGGGTGTGCTGCGCTGCAACAATTTTACATCTTTGTTGACCATAGCCACCTGGGACTCAATTTTATTGTACACCTTAGACATTCATTCATAACATCCTCATGACATTCATATATAGGAATTTGAAGTGGGCACATGGCTATGGGTGGTGGGATGACCTTACTCTCACCCCCTGTGCCTGTGCTCACTTACAACGGTTACATTTAGACACTAGGGTTTGGATAGAGTTGGGGTGGAGGGGAAACTGGCACCTTGCCAGCCTTTGCTCCTTCTTCTTTCCTTTTTAATGGCACTATACAACAACACACAACAACAGCACATCTAGGGGTGGGGGTGTATGTGTCGGGGTCTTATTTTTATTTATTTATTTTTTTTCTCCTCTTCCTACCCACCTAGTTCCCTGACTGCCATTCCGGGGGTGGGGTCCGGGAGAAGGGCAGGCCGTCGGGTGTTGACCAGGACTATGTGGGGGTTCAGGGTCTGGGGGTTGCCATGGGCGGTGCTGGCGCTGTGCTCTCCCTGGGGTTGTTTGGACCCCCTGAGCTTGGCTCTTGGGTGCCATGGTTGGCCCGCTGACCGGGATGGCTGCCGGGGCCTGGCGGGCGGTCGGCTGGGGGTGCGTGCTTGGTTGTTGGCAGTGTGTGGGGGTGGTTGGTGGCGTGTCCTCTTCATGGTGGGGGGGTGTCCTGTCGGCGGGGCATGGCCTGGGCCGGTTCTGGGGTATTGGCTCTTCTCCGCTCAAGAATGAATGGGTTTACCTCCTGGGTTTGGGCATGGGCTGCCCCCTGTAGAGGGTGGGTACATGTCTTGGACCTGGGGGGTTTAGAGTGTGTATCGGGAATAAGAATGAAATGTATCGTTATTGTATGTCTTTGAGTGAATGAATGTGAGATTGAGGTTGGGATAGTGTGATTGTGTCTGTGTATGAATGGATATTTGTTAGGCCAAGACTCGGACTGCCCCCTCTTTGATACAACTGGGGGTGCTTGGCATCGCGCCCCTATCGCGCGGCCCCCTGGTGGGGTGTGCCCTTGCCTGCCGGCGCGCTTGGGGCCCTTGGTATCGGGGGCTGGGCGCTTGGGCGTGTGTCGGCTCGGCCTGGTGTCTGCCTGGTGGGGCTCGGGTCCTCTGGCCCTGTCAGGCCTTGGCCTGGGTGGTGTGAGTCCTCGGTGCCCGGGCCTCGGTGCCTGGACCTGGACCTACATCGGTGCGGCGGGTGCCGACGGGGGCCTATGAGTTTGTCGCTGTTGGCCCTGGGGGGTCACTGTATGTGGTTGCTGGTGGGGATCTTCCGGTTCTCCCCTGTGGTCCGTTCTGGGGGGTGGGTGAGTGGTTCGTCCTGTGTGGGTGGCTCTGGGGGCTCCGCGGTCGGGGTCCCTCCTGGGGTCTTGGACTCTGGTCCCCCCTTTTTCGTCTGCCTCTGGTCTTGGGGGTCGGGTCTCTGCTGCTTCACAGTTACTAATAAATGTTCTATTAGAGAAGCCTTAAACACTTATGCATGCTCACAACCACACACAAATAGAAGCAGGGATGCTTATGTAGGCTTTATATGTAGATATATAGATATGTATGTGAGTGTATATTCATGTGTATGTATGTATGTATGTATATAGGCGTAGGTATGGGTATATATATTTATGGAAACTTACTACAAAGCCATGAATATTTTAAGTTCTTTATACATATGTATTTTGTTGCTGTGTTTTGTCATGTTCTTTGCAGGTGAACAGACAGTGGCCGGGTGTTTTGAAGTGTGCTCTATTTGTATATATTTCTTATATTTTGGAGTCTTACTTTGTCTTTTCTTTCTTTCTATCCTATTGAAAAAAAAAAAAAAACCTACACTAGATAGTCACTATAATAAATATTTCATAATAATGGTGTGGAGAGGATGGCTGTAAGGGGAGAAGGGAGGCCATCAAAAGGAGAAAAAAAAAAAAAAAAAAAAAAAAAAAAAACCAGAATAAAGCGTTTTTTTCCACAGCATCCAGCTGAGTTACACACACAGATGTACACTTTTCAGCTTTAACAAGAACACATTGAAATTATTGCAGCTTCTGAACACCACAAGCATGACTTATCATGTCCCTTCAAGCTCAAAACACGGAAAACCATGCCAACACGCAGCATCTATCTCAACAGCACAGAACCTCGCGTCACATATAATTCATACCTCTTTAAACATCTGTACGGCCACCAAAATGTCTAAAGAGGAGGATGGGGCATAAATTATCTCTTTTAGAGACTGTAAGGATGGTACTTTTCTGTGGCCCGTTTTGTCTGTTTCCCTCGTGCTCCCTCATTAGTTCCATTAGTGCCACCTGTGTCTCGTCCCAGCTGTTTGTTATCATGTCTCGTCTTCTCCCTGTATTTAAGTCGTCTTGTTCTGTCTTGTTCTTCATCGGGTCATCTTCGTTGGTTACTTTTCCTTGGGTCTCCTGAGTCTTTCCCTGAGTCTTCCTGGTCCCTCGAGTTCCCCGTGTCTCTCATGTCTCCTGAGTTCCCCGTGCCTCTTTCCTAGTTCATGTAAGTTTTGCTGCCCCGTCAGCTTGTTTATTTTGTACTTTTATTTACCATTAAAATCCTATTTTTGTATTTCTGCCAAGTTGAGTCCCTGTTCTGCACTCTGGGTTCGCTCCTAACCTCAAACCATGACAGTACGACCCGACCAGAACAGAACCCAGCGGGCAGGGTTCTCACTCGGCAACACTCACCCTTTTTCTTTTTTCCCTCCTCGTGCCGTGATGGACGAGCTCCTCTCCGTCTCTGTCCATCCACCGTCCCGCCGCCGCCGCGGTGGACGGTTCCGGAGGCAGTCTGCGGCGACCGGCCTGGTCTCGTCGGCCGAGCAGAACTTCAGAGCTGGTTCCGGTGTTTTCGTGGGAGCGGGGTTCGCCGCCTCACCTCCCAGGTTTCCGGTGGGGGCGAGATCCAGCGTCCCGCGGGAGCTCCGGTCCACTCCTGTTCGTTTCGGTGAGTCCGGTCTGGTTGACGTTACAGGGGCGGGTTCCGTCGTCTCACCTTCCAGGTTCCTGGTGGGGGCGGAATCCGGCCTCTCACTGCAACTCCGCGCCGCGGCTGTTCGACCCAGCCCGGCCGTACCTCCGGAGAGTATTCAATGTGACTCCGTGGGGGCGTGTCCCGCCGCCTCACCTTCCAGGTTTCCGGTGGGGGCGGCACCCGTCACCACATCCACTCATACAGACATTCCCTTTTTTCATTCATTTTCCCCTGAAAATATTTCTCATGTTAATCAAGCCCTTTTTGAACTATTTAATTCTGCTAAAAGAAATCCGTCCTCCTTTGATTTAGTTTTGATCCAGATGGAGGATTTTTTACTTTCTATCCCAGGCCTTTCTTTGCTCCCCGAGTATGATTTTTTGTTATCTGAATTAGA
>NW_023621323.1:0-5597 GCF_014905685.2 Nematolebias whitei
TATACATATATAATCAAGCTCATTATTTGAGTATTCTTAAATATTCCTAATATTAAAGGTCCTAATATTGCATTTTAGCACACAATGTAGCATTTCACCATTTCAATGTACCTTCAATTGAAATGCTTAAATGTTAACACTAGGCGCTAGTTATTATTGCAAGAGGCTTATTTTTCATTATCCAGATCAACAAAAATGCAGGTGTTCAGATATAGTATATCAATAGCATCAGTGACATTTAGTATCGAAAAGTATTAATGTTGGATAATTATTTTTTCTAGAAGCACATTCAAATAAATGTAGCAATAGCACTGATTTATCACAGAGTCCAATACAATAACCTGGAGGCTAGCACTAGCATGCTAGCTCCGGAAAAAAAAAACACAAACTCACCAGTTCCCACTTTTAGAATACACAGTCAGCTGAAGGTTTTTTCACAGAGACATCTAAAAGTTGAGAGGCATATCAGTCAGAAATGGCAAAAAGGGATTAGATAAAGGGCTTTCAATGGCTGAGGTTGTTTTCACACCTGATAGTCCGGTAGACTCGGCTCGGTTGGGGACCAATAATTCATAATATTTTGTTTACATTTGAGTTGGTATGGTTTGCATTCACACTGCACTGTGCAGTCGAGCCAACCTGTTGAACCAATCTGTTCCCCCATTCGCCTGTGGTGGCGCTGCACCAAGCGCTACTGAAAGAAATGACACAAAAACCTCTGAAGAAGACACTTCTTCTTCTTCTCCTTCTGGAAATAAAAACAAAAACGGAGTGGCGTACTCCACTTCTTGCTTGTGGAGCGGGGCCCGGTCTGTTTGCATTCACACTGTACTCAAACCGCGCTGGAGTTTTCTTCTACCGGACCGAGACCTAGGTTTTACACCGGGCCAGAGTTCGCCTTTTTGTTCCGTGACAGAGTTCGATGGCGCGTTCACACCTCCCCAAACGAACCGGACTTCCTAGGCAAACGGGCTAGAGTTCAGGACAACAGGGCTGGTGTGAATGCACCTTTAAAGCCTACCTGCATCAGCTAGCCTCTTACACGCAGCCTGGTTAGAAGTGTCACTGCATGTCAGTGCACGATCTGTTACGGAAGCAAGATCAGTATCGTGCATTCAGTCTGGTCGCAGGAGTGGTGCGCCCAGATTAGTCCTATTCTTTTGTACTGAAAAGGAGTTACTGTGCATGTACAACTTTTATTGAGAGTCTATGTATTTTTGCACCCCAGGACAGAAATACATCACCAGGCAACATTTTTGAAAGTAACAACTCTACTTATCAACTATAAAATATTTATCTTACACAACAACAACAAAAAAAAAACATATTTTAAAATATTTTTATTTTATTATTTCATTTTTATTATTATTTTTTTATTCCTTATTCAACGTAATGTTGTGAGTGAAGAGTGGTGGGGCGGTGCCCTAACACCCTCTATTGGCGAGCCTCCACTGGACAGACTGCAGACAGAGCAGTTAATGAGCATGGCTTACAATAAAAACAGATAAAGGTAATTAACTTGGTATTGGTAGGAATATTAAGAATATAACAAGCCAACTTCTCATAAAATTTATTAAGGTGTTATTGAACTGTTTAGCATTGCAGTGTTAATAAAGTAGTCTTTGAGTGGACCACTATGTACCTCAAGAGATGGAGTTGTTTTGTGATGGCAGCACTGGGTGTTAGCTCATCTGTTTTGTTAGACAAACTGTTTCTCCAAACAGGTTGTTTTAAGAGCTACCTGAAACAAGTAAAATCTTAGTTGTTCATAACTTTCCCCACATAATTCCATTTCATGCTCAAAATATTTCGTTCTCATATTTGCTGTGATTTTCATGTAATTTTTTATGTCTAAACCAACGGGATGATAAACGTCAGATGGTTACATGTTAACCTTTAGTTAGCAGACATATACTGCCATTTAGAATATCCATCCATATCAAATTCTTTTTTAGCATGTTGAGATAAACCAAACAGCATTTCACCTTACCTACAACTGGCTCCATCTGCACTGCAGCTTGGGGATTAGACAGGGCTGTAAAGATACGATGGCAGGACATACATTTTCTATTAGGCAGACACAGGGTGCCTGCCTGGGACCAGTACGGTCATCACTAATCCTTGCTGTAAAGGTCTTCATTTGGCTACTTTCCTGAAATGCACATTCATCAATAAACAGGACAGTCTTGTCATAAAAATAGCAGCGTATTGCATTTGAAGGCGTCCGCCAAACATCGGCTGTGGTGGATTTAACAAATTGGTAATGGGGTTTATAAAAAAGTAAAACGTCAGGGGCAACAAATATGCAACCAAATAATTTCAGAGACAAGAAATACCTCACATGTTATAACAAACATGAACCATATCTCTAATGTTACAAAAACGTAAAATTTGGAAGTGGACTTCATTCTTCATCTGACAATGAAAAACGTTTTTGCTTATACTTTCAATAGTCATTCAAAACAATTTAAAATTACTTGTATTTTTCCATTAAAAAGAAACAAGGATTTAATGCTAATTTGTGACTAAAAAGTTAGTTCTACAGAACTACAGAGGGCTCATTGATGCTGGTTGATTTAGACTATTTGCTTCACAGCTGTCAATCAAAACAACAAAGCTGGACAGAGTTTTTAACTTACAGCACACAGAATAATTAATTAATTAATTAATTAATGGGGCTGTAGTAGCTCACTGGTCAGTGTCATGGTCTTGCAATCATGAGGCTGCAGTTTCAAGTCCAGGTTGTGTCAGGATGGACAGATAAGTAAAATAATTCTGAACATTTTCCTTTGGGTTTGCTCACTGTGACGAGCCCTTCAGAAGGGAGGAGCCAAAAGAAAAACAGCATATGGAATAATCAATACTGAATTTTTAGTTGACCATACCAAAGCTTTGCTTAAGCAAGAGGACACATCATAATTTAGATAGTTGATGACCAGTTCTTGTGTTAATGCTGAACAATGTAACAAATTATACACAATCATTTAAGTTCTCTGTCTGGTCACAGCCTGGTCTTTATATCCAACATACTGTAGCTTGTTTATGCTTCCCTTAATATTGGCTTCACATGTTCTGAAAGCATTTGAAACATTGTCCCTGGATCTTTGAGACCTCCTACAACCTAGAGGGGTTTCTTTGATTTCTCTAACCCGCACTGACAGCGTTATCTGATCTGAAGAAGATCACTCTACGCATGTTCATGCTCTTTGTTCTCTCTGGTTAAGACATGTTCTTGCTGTCTTTAGTACAGGTGACTTTAGATGTGTCAGATGTAGGAATGAGTAGAAACATAACGTGACACAGGATTTTCTTTTTAATATATTGCTATGTACATTTTGGAATTAAGGTATAACATGCACAGGTGGTTTGCGTTCTCTCTAGTACTCATCACAGTTCATGCTCAATAATCCAGGTAAAAAAAATCAACAAAGTCAAGTCAGGTCCTCTGGATGGTTTCTTTGTGTTGAAATGTTTCATTTTTCATCCAAAAGTTTTCATCAGTCCGAGGAGCCACAATAAACTCAATCGAACGCGCCGAGTTTCTTTTGGCTCCTCAGACTGAAGAAGTCTTTTGGATGAAAGATGAAACATGTCAACAAAAATAAATCATCCAGAGGACCTGATTTGACTTTGGTCTCTGAAGTAATGGTACACACAAGTTATTATTCAGCAAATACTTTCGGTGTCGTCATCGGTTATCGGCCAAATAAATTTGAACATATCGGCCAAAAATCCAATATCATGCATCCCTAAAATACATATATATATATATACATATGATGATATGATAATGGTGTTTATTAGAAATGAGAAATTAGAGGAACTTTTAAAGTACACAAAATTAAAGCATTTTTGGTTTTAAGTTCAGTCTCTGTCCACTGCTGCCATTGATAACTGAAACACAAACATTTCTACACTATTGATTTGACACAAACAGGCAGGTCTTTAAGCTCCTCCATTTCAACACTGAGGAACAGCTTCTAGACTCATGAATCTCTAACCAGGATAATTACTGTAAAAAAAAAAAAAAATCCCATCATGGATTAATTTCATGCTGCTGTGTTCATTCGTACTTATCTGCTCACACAGACTCATGTTCATGCTGCTGTTTGACGTGTTGTTTTTATTCTACTAGTGCTTAGTGTATTTTTAGTTTAACTTTTTACCCAGTTCATATCGTAGATCTTATTAGTTTTTCTTTTACATTTTATACTTTTGAGGGATATAACTGGGACCCTATATACACAATTTAATTCCACCATATTTAACACATGTGGTGCATACGACAAAATAAAGAAATTTTGACTTTGACTTCATCTAAACTAAACATTTTTGCTTTGCTTTAGTGTAGAGTGCTTTAACATTATCGTCCTCTAGTCTGTTTCTGTGGTGGCAGTTGGCCAACATCTATTAAAATCATGTGTACTCTCTTTTCAATGAGATTCTGTGACTAATATATAAATACTGTTTATAAATATGCAAACTAATGTAGTTGTATAACTTTGTAACTCGTAAGCAGTGGCACATGTTCAATGTAATGCAGT
The DNA here is from genome assembly GCF_014905685.2 of Nematolebias whitei. Taxonomy (NCBI): domain Eukaryota; kingdom Metazoa; phylum Chordata; class Actinopteri; order Cyprinodontiformes; family Rivulidae; genus Nematolebias; species Nematolebias whitei. The sequence goes on from NW_023621323.1 coordinate 4,545, forward strand.
CAAGGTATTTACAAAGAATGCATCTGATATTTTTTATCACCCAATTTTGTTTACCTCAAATTGTAGACTGAGGGTGTGAATGGAACACCTGTCTGCTTCAGTGTTAGTATTTTAGTCTACAAGCACAAAGAATCACTTCCAACAACAAAGACCTTGCAGCCTCAAGTAATGACTTTACTCCTTGTAGAAAATACTCTCTCATGCATGGAAGGCAAATTACAATGCACGGGGGAACTGTTGCATTTCAGCTATGTTCCACATCACTAGCCTTAAAAAAGACTATTTGTATGGTTTAACAATCTTATTTATGCTAAGAATTAAAGTGAGATTGAAAAAGTCTTTCTTCTTTTTGTTTCTGCCAGGTGGAGTTTTCAGCAGATACCACTGATCTTGCCATGGTAAATGAATTGCTCCATGACCCTCTTTGCAACCCATGCCCTAAGTGTGTTTTTGTTTTGGTCTGGGCTTCCTCTAGCGCATAATGGACTTCCTTCACCTCATAAATCAGACTTGTACACTCCTTTTGATTTTTTTTTTCAGCTCCACATGGTGTCTTTCTCTCTGCCATGCTTTAGTTGGAGTGTGACATCTTTGTTCAAAGAAAAGCTACTTTCTGTCACAAAAAGTAGCCAGACAATACCGGCCTTCTTTCTCCTGGATTTGGAGAGGCACTTTGCTGGAGCTAAGGGCCACAAATGTCAACCATAGGAAAGCTATTACGAGAAAAATTACTTCCTGACTGTTATCAATCCACTCTCTGAGCCCAGAGAATGGTTAAAAGCCACCATGAAATAAGGCACAGTAAGAGTTTTCTCAGGGGTCCCAACCGAGGTTGCTAACCTTGCTATTAAAGGGCCTGACAAGCTTTGTCAATGCAATCTGCTGAATGCCTTGAGTGACACACAATCGATATTCTCCACTCTCCCAGGTCATCACCAATGACAAAGACCTAAGTAATAATATAGCTCTAGCTGCCTCTCTAACTTAAATCCTTCCACTGTCATTATATTTATATATATACGTATATATATATATATATATCGTTAAACAGTA
>NW_023621324.1:0-5595 GCF_014905685.2 Nematolebias whitei
ACATCCTTCCATCCATCCATCCATCTATCCATCCATCCATCCATCCATCCATCTTCAACCACTTATTCATAGTCAAGTTGCAAAGGCAACGGGTCCAGTAGAGAAACACAGATATCCCTTTTCCCAGTGACAATTTGGAGCTTATTCTGGCTCTGAGGTGTTCCCAGGTCAGAGAAGGTACATCATCTATTCAGCAACTTCTGGGTCTTCCCTGCGGCATCCTACCAGTGGGATGCCCAGACAGCCTCTAAAGGAGGCATCCTAATCAGATGCCCAAACCACCTCAACTAACTCCTTTCGATGCGGAGGAGAAGCAGCTCTATTCCAGGCACCCTCCAGAAGAAGAAGCTCACCCTATCTACAAGACTGAGCCTGGCCACACTAAGAAGAAAACCCATTTCGACTGCTTGTGTTCGGGATCTTGTTCTTTGGTCATGATCCTCATGAACATAGGTGAGGGTTGGAACATCGACAGACCAGTAAATTAAGAGCTTTGCCTTTTGACTCAACTCTTCACCACAACTGACCGAAGCAACATTCTCATTACTGAGGTTGAGGTCTCAATCCATCAGTCCATTTCCTGCTCCATCCTACCATAACTCGTGAACAAGACACCCAGATACTTGAACTCCTACACCTGAGGTTAAGTCTCCCCGCTGAACCGGAGGGGGTAATCCACCCATTTCCAGTCTGGAACCATGGCCTCCGACTTAGGAATTGACCCTCATTCCAGCTGCTACACACAGCACTGGGCTGCGTGCACTGGGCGCAGCACAGCTGGGGTGGTTCGCAGCCCAGTGCACGCTGAAGGTCCGGCCTGAAGACGCTAGAAAAATCCACATCATCCGCACAAAGCAGAGTTGAGACCCTGAGGTTCTTAAACCAGACACCCTCCTCGCCACAGCTGCACCTTGAGATCTTGTCTATGAAAACCACAAACAGGATCAGAGACAAGGGACAGCCCTGGCAGAGTCCAGCCCACACTGAACGAGCTCCACTTTGTGCCAAGCATGCAGACACAGCTCCTGTTTGGGTGATGCAGGAACTGGATAGCTCTTAAAAGCAACCCAGGCATCCCAACAATCATATATTATTAGTTATACATTGTATGGTTAATCCAGCAGAAATAATCTGATATTCCTGCAGGAAGTGCTCTACCCTGTCCCAGAAGTGCTACAACTATCTGCTGCTGCTATTTCCCGTACAAATACCCAGAGAAAATTATGTGAATAACCATGTAACACAGTGTAATGGTCTAATAAACAATCTTTGACTAAATCACTATAAATACTTTAAAACTGGAATTCTTTTGAGACTGCAGCAAACAACTTTAATCCCGCTCGGACTAGCCGTTTGCTCATCAGTTGGTCAGAATTAAGCTAAAATGGTAAAATTTCGAATTAAGTGTCTGTTTCTAAAACACAAATAGCAGCAGCAGCTAGCTGTAGCACTTTTTTGTGCAGTCTGAAGCACTTCCTCTCCACTCAGCTCTTGGTCCCGCTCAGACCAGCCGTTACCTCGTCATCGTCAGAATCAAACTGTTTGAAGCCACTCGAGAAGCTTTCCACAACAGGTAAGATATTGATTGTTCATGACCCTATTTTGAAACACCTGTACAATGAATGATTGACATGAAAAGACAAAAATGTCAGTAAACAAATGTTGAAATAAAATGATGATAACAGAGAAACACATCCACTGTGAATATGAGATGGAGCAGATTCACCTGAAGCCTCCAAACATAAACTGAAAACAATTCTGGTTTTTATCTGCAAATGTATAAAATATGGACCAAATAAAAAGCACAAAGATGACTAGACACAAAGCAGACTACCCGTGCCTGATTACACCAGGCTTTTGTACAGATGCATGTTTCTAATGAGTTCATTGTTTTGGATGTTGTCTGATGTTGTGAGATGAGGATTAGAATTCAAGGCCACATCAGTTTTTACAAATCTTCACGCCAACGTCGGCTCATTAATCATCCTTAAAAACAGCATCCAGCAGCTCAAAGCCTCTCAGCCACCAGACACACAGAGTGGTCAAACACAGAACCACAACTAGTTGTCAAGACGGACTCACATTTCCTCTGTTTCCGTCCAGTTTTGATCGTTTTTAAGGCTCTCCTCTATTTTTCTGCAGCACTACCAACACGGTTTGCAGCCAATTAGCAAAACAGTTCTTCTACTGAGGAAAACCAACCCCCAAAACACGTTTAGCATTATGTTTTCTAATAAAAGTAACCTGTTCTTTACCAGACTCATCAATATGTGACCTCAGAGGTTTTTAAAAACAAGAATCCGGTGCAAAAATGTGATTTTATTGTGTATCTTTTTCAGAGTCAGGGCTCCAGACACGAACTGCATTTGCACCGATTACTTTCCTCTCAGCTGACATGCCAAACAACTGCAGACTTGACTTTCCTAATTATGGATAACTCAATAAGAACATGCAAATCAACAAGAACGCACCTACAAAGCATGACTAATGATGATAGTGACACCTCCCTGTGGAAGATAGGATTTGTTTTTCGCTCCTGCCAATTACACACTTTGCTACATCTCTGCTGCACCTCGAATCCTGCAGACTGCTGCGTCCTTTAGTTTGAAAAGATGTAGGAGGTTGGCGAAGGAGTTGGGATAGTTGTGTAGTTCAACCTTTAGGTCAGAGTTTTCATCCTCATCTTTAATTCAGAGTAAATAGTAATTACAAAACCTAAAACCAGATCAGTTTGAGATCGTCACCCTGCCTTTTTTAAAAGACATCACTGGTCGTATGAAGTCTGCTGGATCTCCAAACGATCCCATTCCACCTAATCTTTTTAAAGAGTGTTTTCACTCTTTGTCACTCTCCCCTGTGACAAAGAGAGACAAACAACCATTCACTCTCTCACTCACACCTAGGGACAATTTAGAGTTACCAATCAGCCTAACATGCATGTTTTTGGTCTGTGAGAGGAAACCGGAGTACCCGGAGAAAAACCCACGCATGCACGGAGAGAACATGCAAACTTCCACCAGGAAGGCCCCCGGACCGGGATTTGAACCGAGGAACTGCTTGGCGAGAGGCAGCAGCTCTACCAGTTGCGCCACCGTGCTAAGCATCAATTCATCAGTTTCAATTAATATAATTTTTTATTAGTATCTGTAAATTTTACTGTATTTGCATTAATATAAATTTAATCATTATTGTATTTACCCTATTTATACCAAAGAAAATGGGTTTGAAATCCTTTTTAGGGTTTATTTTATTAAAATATGCCCCCCCCCCCCTTTTTTTTTTTTTTTTTTTACCACATCCAAGCTTTATTTTGATGGGAGCTGGGAGGGGACATGGTTTCTCAATTTGTGGGGGCTTCACGAATGCAACCCCTACAGATTTCAGGGGTTGACTGTATTACTGGTGTTGGTATCAGGCCCAACATCAGCCTCACATACTCATCCATCCATCCATCCATCCATCCATCCATCCATCCATCCATCCATCATGCATTTATGTGAGCAGCACAGAGGCTGCTCACATAAATGCCATAGACTTGCCTTCAAAATAAAAGCACCACAAAACACAGATTTTTTTAAAATACAAGATTTTTTACATTTGATTTCTGATTTGTCATTGACGTAAATCCATCCATCCATCCATCCATCCATCCATCCATCCATCCATCCATCCATCCATCCATCCATCCATCCATCCATCATCTTTACCCGCTTCTTCCTTTTCAGGTCGTGGGGGTCACTGGTGCTCATACTCATAAAACCACCCCAAGACTTAGGACCAGTACCTTTTGATGCTTAGTGATGTCATTTCCTCTTTCACTTTGAAAGTAACGAATTCAAAAATAAAAACAATCTGTAGTTTAGAGATAATAGATGAACACAGGTGAAGTTCAGACAACAGCCTGTTTGCTGTTCTTAACAAAAGGATTGTGGTTTTAAAGTCATTGCATAATGTTTCAGTATACTAACGCATACTCAAAATTGGTACTCAGTATCAGCATGTACCCAAACTGAAGTACTATGTCTGAAAAAAACTACCATCAGGACACCCTTAGACTGTATATAAATGTTAAACTTTCATTATGACCCGTTCTGATTCCTATTGCTTTTTGACCTTTACTCTTAGCAGCTTTAGCGAAATCTTATATTTAGATAATAAAATATTTATTTTGCAGAATTAACGTTTCGCCTGTTGGTCCGGCCCTCTGATCCAAAAGTGCTGATTTAAAAGATTTAAACTGCAGCAAGTTGTGCTTTTTATTGCTTAACTTTAGCATAGACGAGCAACGATTTAACCTAAAATGCTGTTTTCCAGGTTTTTTTTCTTGCAAAATTGGTAAAAAGATTGAATCTGCTCAGACTTAAATACTTTATTTAATACTGCAGCCAGGATTCTCATAAAGACTATCTGTCTGCTGGCTCTAAACACATTTTCACCCTGCTGTTTGCCTCAGCCTTGGTGTGCTGATATAATTTCTTCAAGCATTTTCTCAACAGGCAGTTTGATTCGCTGTGCTGCAGCAGAATCAGTCTGTGTGAAAAAATCTCTGAAGATTACCACAGGTGATATCCAAGGATAAAAAAAGAATAATAATAAAAAAAAAACAGTAAAAGGATCGTCAGAGACCTTGGTACGAATCAATCTGCCTGAGAGCAGCTCAGATAAACAGAGACAGGTAGAAACAGCACAGAGGCCACAAATTGTCTAATTTCGATAAGTTGTGTCGGTTTTATCATGTCGGGGAGAAAAATGGAGCCGCAACCAGATAAAATGTCTCGTGTCACACTTCTGCTCCCTCTGTGCCAAGTCGTTAAAGAAGAATGGTGACGGCCTGGAAATAACTCACCCAGTCACCTTGACTTTACACCTCCTCACCGCTGAATTATTCCCTGCATTACCCGGACGGTGCCTGGCTTCACACCGGCCCAGCACCATGCAGACTTCAGAGACAAGCCTGTGTGTTGAGGGGAAGAATTCTGCCCATTTGTTTAAAATCAGTAGAAAAGTTTGGGGTTGTCTGGTGATTTACAGCAGTGGAGATGTGGACGTAACCAAAATAATTCACACCTTCTGGTGTTCAGTAAATGTTGCTGAATACGCCACAAGTGCTGTCCTGAGATGCTCGGTGTGATTGTTTGACTTTTTTTTACTGTTTTCACACAGGGCAGCCCGTCGCCATGAAAGGTGGCCAATGATGAAATTACTCGTGTGCTCATTGTTTTCTGTTTTACACCAAATTTTGACCAAATCAAAAAGAACAGAGACTCGTTTTCTGCGACATTTTCTTAAAGAAGAAATACTAAAAGTGATGTACTGTATCTTTCAGACTTGTTTGAGTTTACAGATCTTACTCCGCACGGTGCTTGTCGGGGGAATAAACAAATCGGGTGTCAGTGCTGCAGTCACAACCCTGAGGTTTGAGCCCAGGTTGCATCATGAAGGGCATCAGGTTGCCAAACATTTTGAGATAGATAGATAGATAGATAGATAGATAGATAGGTAGGTAGATAGATAGATAGATAGATAGATAGATAGATAGATAGATAGATAGATAGATAGATAGATAGATAGATAGATAGATAGATAGATAGATAG
>NW_023621325.1:0-5595 GCF_014905685.2 Nematolebias whitei
AATGCAATCGTGCCAAGTCTTCCAATCGCCCACCTGCCGGGCTGCTACGACCCCTGCCAATTCCTTCACGCCCATGGTCACATATTGCTATGGACTTTGTGACTGGATTACCCCCTTCTGAAGGTAATTCAGTGTTATTGACCATTGTGGACCGTTTTTCTAAAATGGTCCACCTGGTTCCTCTCCCCAAGTTACCTTCTTCCAAGGAGCTCAGCGTTATCATGGCCAAGGAGGTTTTCAGGCTCCATGGGCTCCCCCAGAACATTGTGTCTGACCGAGGTCCCCAATTCATTTCCAAGTTCTGGAGGGAGTTTTGCAACCTGCTAGGGATCTCGGTCAGCCTCTCGTCAGGTTTTCATCCCCAAACGGATGGACAATCTGAGCGTACCAACCAGGAGGTGGAGACCAAGCTTCGGCTCCTCTGCGAGGGGGACCCGAGGAAATGGACGTCCAACCTCCCTTGGATTGAACAAGCAATCAACTCTCTTCCATCCTCTACATCAGGTATTTCACCCTTTCATGTTGTCTATGGATTCCAACCCCCTGTTTTTTCAGTCCAGGGGAGAGAAGCTCGAGTTCCCTCTGCACGACTCGCAATTTTACGTTGCCAGCGAGTCTGGAGAAAAGCCAGGAGAGCCCTAATTTTGGCCACCAAAAGGTACGTTCGGGGGGCTAACCGCAGGAGAACGCCTCAACCATTGTACAAGGTGGGCCAGAAAGCGTGGCTCTCCACCAAGGACCTTCCTCTCCGTGTGGAATCTAAGAAACTAGCGCCACGTTTCATTGGTCCTTTTCTGATTACCAAAATAATCAATCCTGTCTCTGTTCGCTTACAGTTATCCAGGTCCATGCGCATTCATCCAACGTTTCATGTCTCAAGACTCAAGCCATTTGTCCTGCCACGTTTTCGACCCACCACCGACCTCCCACCACCCGCCCGACTCATTCAGGGGAGCCCAGCCTACACGGTCCGACGCCTTCTTCGATCCAGAAGGTGGGGGAGAGGACTCCAGTATCTGGTAGACTGGCAGGGGTACGGCCTGGAGGAACGTTCCTGGGTGCCCTCACGCAATATTCTGGACAAAACCCTCATTAGAGACTTTCATCGACTGAACCCTCTCCAGCCTGGTGGTCCTTCAGGAGACGGACCTTGAGGGGGGGGTTCTGTCATAGCTCTGCTCTCTGTCAGCTCCTCTGTCATGCTGCACACTCAGTAATCACTCAACTCAGGTCACCTGTCACGCTCATTATCCCACAGCTCCACCACCTGGTCCAGTCAGTACTTAAGCTCACTCATTCCTCTCAGTCTGGGCCAGATTCTCTATCCTGCCTCATCAGCAGTAGACTTTCCAGCATTCCATTGATTGACTCATCACGTTCATGACCCTTGCCTTGACCACGACCACGCTTTTGCCTCAGCCCTCGTCTGCTTTTGCTCATCTGATCAGGTACCGACTCATGCTCTTGCTTTTTGACTCTCTTTTTGGATCACGTACTGGATACTTCTGCTGAACAACTGACTTCACGGTATGAACTCTGCCTTTCCCTTCTGACTGTTTTTTGGATCACGGATTAAAGGTCAAGCTCATTCTGTATCACGGACTTATCCTTACCCCTGAATCTGATTCCCACAGATTCATTCCCCCATTTAGTCTTTTTCCCCCTGCATCTACTAATCTTTATCTTTTAGTTGCAAGCCTGTTGGACTCCGTTCCAGTGGACCTTAACATCAGTTCTACTTCTACTGGCAGCCCGCCACTACAACACTACCCAATCACGAACTACCAATCAGAAGATCGGAACCAGCCCAGAACCGGACCTACTCCAGAGTATTACTTTATTTCACAATAAATCTTTTAACCCTCTCAGTGGTTGTTGTTGTTGTTTGCGATCCGGCCTCTGGTTCATGACAGTAGAATCTGGCCATTATGGATCCAACACCAACCCGAGAGTGGCGCTCTAAGGTAGAAGGGGCTGTTAGTAAACTTGAGAAAGGGCTTCAGGAAATGGTTGTTTCTCTTCAAGTTTTGTCCCAACAGTCAAACCAAGTCATCAACCAAACCCTGTTGACTCCTGCACCAAGAGAACCACGGTTAACCCCCCCTGAACATTTCAGAGGTGAGCCTGAGCAATGTCGACCATTTTTGACTCAGTGTGACATTCAATTTCAATTGCAACCTTCATGTTTTCCCACTGAGCATGCTAAAGTAGCTTATGCTGTCTCACTTCTCGCTGGAAGAGCCAAGACGTGGGGCACTTCTGAATGGTTAAAAGGTGGCGTGGTATGTCGTAATTTTTCTGAATTTTCCAAAGAGTTGTGTCGGGTTTTTGACCCCATCCTCCCTGAGAGAGAGGCAGCCCGAAGAATTTTTGATATTAAACAAGGCAAGGATTCTGTAACCAAATACATCATTCACTTTCACTCTGTTTCAGCAGACAGTCATTGGGATGAACACGCACTCACTGACGCCTTCTTCAGGGGGCTTAATGAAGATGTTAAGGATGTGCTGGCAACAATGGACTATCTCTCATCCCTACGCCAGCTGGAGGAGGTGGCCACCCATGTTGACCTTCGCCTGCGTGAGCGTGAGCGTGACCGTGAACAGAGTCGAGGCAAGGCCACAGCCATGTCCAGAACCAGACATCACCTTGTGGATCATGAACCTAAAACGGAACAAACCAAGAGCCCACAGGATCCTCTGTATGCTACGGAACCCATGCAACTAGGAAGAAGTCGTCTGACCACCCAGGAACGAGAACGTCGGAGGAGGTACCATCTCTGTTTTTATTGTGGTCAAGGCGGTCATGATTGTCATCATTGTCCAGTAAAAGACCAGGCTCAGCAGGAGAAGAGGCTCCTGTTGAGTCTTAGTCATAAGATCAAGTCCTCTCCACCTATCATGTCCAAGTCCAAGGTCAAGTTCATAATAAAGGGTGGTCAACCCGTCATCGTCTCAGCTTTTATTGATTCAGGGGCCGACACGGAATTCATTGATAAAACCTTTGCCAAATCCATAGAACTGACCATTGTTCCATCACCTAACAACCATAAGGTCCTCGCTTTAGATGGTCATCCTTTAAGTCAATCTAGTCTTGAAACTGTTCCAGTCACCATGGTGTCGGCCAACAACCATTCGGAACTGATCAGATTTATTGTTATTGATTCACCCCAACTCCCAGTGGTTTTAGGGTCCACTTGGTTACGTAAACACAACCCCCAAATCGATTGGAGGAACCAAGAGATTGTAGGATGGGCTAATGAGTGTTATTCTACATGTATTCAGAGCCAACCCAGTTCACCAGCCCTTGTCACAGCCAATGAAGAGACCTATCCTAATCTAAGTCAGGTACCTAAAGAGTACCATGATTTGAAAGAGGTCTTTAATAAATCAAAAGCTACGTCCCTTCCGCCACATCGTCCATACGATTGTGGTATTGACCTGATCCCAGGTTCTACCCCCCCTCGGGGTAGATTATATTCTTTGTCTGGTCCCGAGCAAGAGTCCATGAGGAAATATATAACAGAGTCCCTCCAAGCTGGTATCATTAGACCTTCAGCATCCCCCGCTGGTGCAGGTTTTTTTCTTTGTAGGGAAGAAAGATGGGTCACTTCGTCCATGCATTGACTATAGAGAACTTAACAAAATAACCATAAAGAACAAGTATCCTCTGCCCCTCATGAACTCTGCTTTTGATATAATCCAAAATGCTAAGATATTCACCAAACTGGATCTTCGCAACGCTTACCATTTGGTCAGGATACGGCGGGGAGATGAATGGAAGACGGCTTTTAATACCGCAGATGGCCATTATGAATATCTTGTTATGCCATTCGGCCTCACCAACGCTCCTGCCGTTTTCCAAGCCCTGGTTAATGATGTCCTTCGTGACATGATTAACATTTACGCTTTTGTTTACCTTGATGACATACTTATCTTTTCACAAGATAGCATTTCTCACCGTCGCCATGTCAGAGCTGTCTTAACCCGCCTTTTACAGAACAACTTGTTTGTCAAGGCAGAGAAGTGTGCTTTCCACCAAGTGTCCACCTCATTCCTTGGGTTCAACATTTCTCCAGGTCAAGTATCCATGGAACCCGGGAAGGTATCAGCGGTGGTGGATTGGCCCAAGCCCAAGGATCGTAAACAGCTGCAAAGGTTTCTCGGTTTTGCAAATTTTTATAGGAGGTTCATTAAGAACTACAGTTCAGTTGCAGCTCCTCTTCATTTTCCCACCTCATCTAAGACCAAGTTCATCTGGGACTCCGTTGCCAACCAATCATTCCAGAAGCTCAAAACATTGTTTTCCTCTGCTCCAATCTTGCACTCTCCAGACCCCGAGAAACAATTCATTGTGGAGGTCGATGCATCCAGCACCGGGGTGGGCGCCATCCTCAGTCAGCGCAGCACAGATGGTAAGATCCACCCCTGTGCTTACTTCTCCAGGGCACTCTCCCCCGCTGAGAGAAACTACGACGTGGGAGACCGTGAGCTTTTGGCAGTCAAGATGGCCCTGGAGGAATGGAGGCACTGGCTGGAAGGTGCGAAGAAGTCCTTTTTGGTATGGACCGACCATAAAAACCTGGAGTACCTTCGCACAGCAAAGAGACTCAATCCCCGTCAGGCCAGGTGGGCTATGTTTTTCCTCTCGGTTCAGTTTCACCCTCTCTTACAGACCCGGGCCCAAGAATGCCAAGCCGGATGCCCTGTCCCGGGTCTTTGAGGTCAAGGAAGGGCCCTCAGAAGAGGTCGAGTTCATCCTGCCTGAGACCGTACGTCTTTCTTTGACTCAATTAGAACTCTATCTCCAACAAGTCCAACTCTCCGAGCCACGTCCACCCACCTGTCCTAGGGGGCGCCTGTTTGTCCCCAATCAAAAGGTAAAAGAGGTTCTTGAATTATGCCATTCATCAAAGTTGTTCTGTCACCCAGGAATCACCAAGACCCTCCAACTCATTTGCGCCCGATTCTGGTGGGCTACGCTTACGGAGGACACCAAGCACTTTGTCAAGTCATGTCCCGAATGCAATCGTGCCAAGTCTTCCAATCGCCCACCTGCCGGGCTGCTACGACCCCTGCCAATTCCTTCACGCCCATGGTCACATATTGCTATGGACTTTGTGACTGGATTACCCCCTTCTGAAGGTAATTCAGTGTTATTGACCATTGTGGACCGTTTTTCTAAAATGGTCCACCTGGTTCCTCTCCCCAAGTTACCTTCTTCCAAGGAGCTCAGCGTTATCATGGCCAAGGAGGTTTTCAGGCTCCATGGGCTCCCCCAGAACATTGTGTCTGACCGAGGTCCCCAATTCATTTCCAAGTTCTGGAGGGAGTTTTGCAACCTGCTAGGGATCTCGGTCAGCCTCTCGTCAGGTTTTCATCCCCAAACGGATGGACAATCTGAGCGTACCAACCAGGAGGTGGAGACCAAGCTTCGGCTCCTCTGCGAGGGGGACCCGAGGAAATGGACGTCCAACCTCCCTTGGATTGAACAAGCAATCAACTCTCTTCCATCCTCTACATCAGGTATTTCACCCTTTCATGTTGTCTATGGATTCCAACCCCCTGTTTTTTCAGTCCAGGGGAGAGAAGCTCG
>NW_023621326.1:0-5593 GCF_014905685.2 Nematolebias whitei
TGCTATAATAAAATCTTGCCTTTTCTTCTCCATCCCATAATTCCTGCCATTTCTTTTTAAAATATATTTTACTTATACTTTTGATTTCATTTCTGCTTATTTTCATATTTACTTCAACCTTATCCCTTTTCGCTGCACTTTTAGCAAATTGATCCGCCAATTCATTTCCTATTATTCCAATATGAGCAGGAATCCAAATCAACTTTACCCTGGATCCAAACTCTTTGATTCTAAAAATTAATTGACCAATATTCAATATGATATCTTGTCTTGTATCTGAATTCTGTTCTAAAATACTTATTAATGCACTACTTGAATCTGAACAAATCAATATTTCCTTCTTTCCCGTTTCTTCACACCATTCTAGAGCCATTAAAATAGCCATTAGCTCACCTGTATAGACTGTCATTCTGTCTGTTACTCTTTTATTTTTCATAATATTTAAGTCCGGAACTATAAATGCTATTCCAATTTTACCATTTACCATTTTAGAAGCATCCGTATATATTTGTAGAAATTCAGCATATTCATTATTTACATACCTTTCGACCTCTTTTTTTTCTATTTGTCTGCCTTTTTCCAATAATCTTAAATCGACTTCAGGATTTTCAGTTAACCAAGGTGGAGTTTCAGGAATATTCACCACAGGACTAATTAAATAATGACTTATTCCTAGCTCACTTATCTCATTATTTATAATCCATCCAAAACTATTAATTTTTGTATTTTTTACTTTTTCTTGACAAGGTTGTAATGTAACATTTGGAGGATAGTTTTCCTTATGGCCTTTAATATTTGCCCAATAATTAATGGCTAGTTGTTTCCTTCTGATCTCTAATGGCATCTCACCCATTTCAACTTGTAAGGCTGATACTGGGGTAGTTTTCATTGCTCCACAGCAAATTCTTAAGGCCTGATATTGGATTCTATCAATTTCTTTTAATAAACTGTTAGACGCTGAACTATATACAACACATCCATAATCAATTACTGACCTGATTAGTCCTATGTATATCGTTTTTAATACTTTCCCACTAGCTCCCCAATCTTTACCTCTTAAACATCTCATTATATTTAAAATTTTTTTACTTTTCTCAACTATTTTCCTTACATGTATTTTCCATGTAAGTTTTTTGTCAAACCAGATTCCTAAATATTTAATCTGATCTATCTTTTCTACATCTTTCTCATATAATTTAAGATTTACATTAGCATTCATTTTCCTATTAGTAAAAGTAATAAACTTGGATTTAGATATTGACACTCTAAAACCCCATTTTAAGGCCCAATCTTCAACATTATGTATTGCCTCTTGCATTTTCTTATTTATAAATTCTAAATTTTTTCCCCTTTTCCAAATAAGACCATCATCTGCAAATAATGACACTCCGAAAGCTTTGTCTATTTTACTAAACATATCATCAATCATTATAACAAATAACATAGGACTTATTATACTTCCTTGAGGAGTACCATTTTCAATTTGATGCTTTGAACTCACTTCACTACCTATTCTAACTTTTATATTTCTTCCAGTTAAAAAGTTTTTAATCCATCTATATATTTTACCCCTTAATCCCATTTGTTTTATTTTAATCAATAAACCTTCTTTCCACAACATATCATATGCTTTTTCTATATCCAAAAAGATTGCTATTAATACCTCTTTATTCACCTGGGCCCTCCTGATTTCATGTTCCAAATATATTATAGGATCTATTGTACTTCTTCCTTTCCTAAATCCAAATTGATATGGTTTAATCTTCTCCTTAGATTCCAGAAAATATATTAATCTGTTATTCACCATCTTTTCCATCACCTTACCAATACATGATGTTAATGCTATCGGCCTATAACTCTCAGCTAAATGTGGATCTTTTCCAGGTTTACAAATGGGAATAATTATAGCTTCTTTCCATTTATCTGGTAGAATTCCTTCCTCCCATATCTTATTATACATTTCTAATAATATCTTCTTACTTTTTTCACTAAGATTATTCAACATAATATAGTTAACTTGATCCTCCCCAGGTGTTGATTTACTAGAGTTTTTTAATGCTCTATTTAATTCCTTTAACGAAAATTTCATATTCAAAAAATTCTCATCATCTTCATCATTACATAGCAACTCACTGTGATTATTTAATGTCGTTTCCCGTCCCTTTTTTTCAATATTACTAAGATTCTCCATACTATGTATCTTAGTAAATGCTTTTGCTAATATTTCAGCTTTATTCTTATTATCTATTATGGTGTTACCATTATCTTTTATTACTGGGAAAAAGTATTCTTTTGATTTACCTGACATTTTTTTAATGGTATTCCAAACCCTGTCTAATGCCGTATTTTTCCCCAATGATTCACAGTATTTACTCCAGTAATCCCTCTTAGCATTTCTTATAATTCTCCTGACTTCTGCTTGTTTTCTTTTATAATTTATTAGATTTTGGAAGCAAATATATTTTTTGAGATTTTTATAGGCCTTGTTTCTTGATTTAATTGCTATTGAACATTCTAAAGTCCACCAAGGAACTATCTTCTTTTTTTTAACCCCTTTACTTTTAGGAATGACTGTGTTTGCTGCATGCACAATACAATTACTAATTGCTAAACTTAATTCATTTATTGGTTTATTTATATCTATATTCACCATACTACCTTCACTTATTCTTTTATAGCTTTCCCAATTTGTATCCCTAAACCTCCATTTCCCTTGACTAACTACCTGTTCTTCTTCTATATCCATTCCTACTTCAATAAAAAGTGGATAATGATCGCTACCTAAAGTGCTATTTTTATATACTTTCCAGTTGCAATTATCTGCCAAAGATTGAGATACCAGTGTCAAATCAAGAGCTGATTCTTTACCTCTTACCAAATCTACCCTAGTGCCTACACCATTATTTAACACTACCATTTCTTTTTCTTCAATTATTTCTTCTAAGACCCCACCATTATAGTCATCTTGTTCTCCCCACAAAGTGCTATGTGCATTGAAGTCCCCACACCAAATTATTTTCCCTCTCCAGTGTCTAAGGATCATTTCGAGTTTTGCTTTTTCTATTTTCTTACAAGGATTATAATAATTAATTATTTTAATAGTTTCATTATTTGTCCAAACTTTAACTGCATTAAGTTCTAGATCTGTATTTAATTGTATTTGAGCAAATTTTAAGTTTTCCTTTATAAATATGGCGCATCCTCCTCCACTCCCGTTTATTCTATCTTTACGTAAAACTGCATACCCTTGAATACTAAATTGCATTGTTGATTTAAGCCATGTTTCTTGAATACATACTATGTCTGGTTTTTTATTTAATTCGTTAATGAACCCTTTAAATTCTTGACCGTTAGCTATTAAACTTCGAGCATTCCATTGTAATATTAGAGTCATGTAGCGATTTGAGGAGCTTCATTTTCAGATGATCCTTCTCCACATCTAAGTTCATCCTGAATTTTCTCCCATGACAGATCTTTGACATTAAAGAATTTTGCTGCTGCCTTTACTATGATTTTTATTTTTTCAGTCTTAGTCCTTGCTTGCTCTGAACAGTTTATGATATATGCCAGAAATGGAATCAGCTTTTCTAATGTGATATTATTTTGAGTATCTTCTATCTCTTTTTTCTTTTCTGACTTTGTTTTGTTAACATTTTCCGTACTTTTCACCTCTTTCACTGCTTCAGCATAAGTAATTTTTCTTTCAGTTTTAATTTTCTGGACTTCAGCTGCTTCTTCCTGACCACACACCCCGCATAAGCTGCAGTGTGATTGCCTCCACAGTTACAACACTTAACTGGATTCTCTCCACATTCCCCATAAGGGTGTTCACCTCCACATTTACCACATCTTTGTTTTCCTCTACACACATTTGCAAAATGACCAAACCTTTGGCATTTGTAGCATCTGATAGGTGGTGGAACATAAACTCTTACGTTGAAACTCATGTACCCAATCATAACTTTATCAGGTTTAACTTTATCTTTGAATTCCAGTAACACAGATGTACTGTCCAATCTTTCCCCATTTCTAAAAGCCTGCAATCGTTTAATGCCTGAAACTTCTCCTCCTTTTATTACTTTCTTTAATTCCTCCAAGTTTTCTCCAACCGGAATCCCCGATATCACTCCTCTTGTTCCTCTTTCTTCCCCTACTACTTTCCTCTCCACCACTTCTTTTTTACATACCATTTGGAGTTTTAATGTCTTGTTCTTTTGTTCAACATTCTTACAGACAATAAGAAGGCTCCCATCCCTTAGGACTTTAGCCATTTCCACATCTCCGATAACTTTCTTTAGTCCACTAGATAAGCTGATCGGACTCACCCCAATCATATCTTGTCCCGTTTTAAATTTCAGGATTACTTTAGATTCTTCCGTCATTTTTTTCTTCCTCATCTCAACACTTTCTTCCTCATCTTCCAAAGATCTTTTGCCTACATTTAGTCCTTTTTTACTCTTATCTCTCCCTCCTCCCCCTTTTCTGTTTTCTACTAAAGCCCAACCTGTGTCCATAGTTTCATCTTCTGAACATCCCCCGCTATAACTAGCCATCTTAATCTACTCACAGTCCAGATTATGCCAAAACCGCCTTAGAAATCGACTTTTTACTCGCCAGAATTCGTTTCACTTCCGGCTCCTCCCGACCTCTACCACGTCTGGACTTCTTCTTCTTCTTCTGCTTTTAATTTATTGGCGGATTGCAAACAGCTTTCAGGCGCATACCGCCACCTACTGAGCTAGAGTGTGCAACTCATGACTTCTCTTTGACTTTTTTTTTCAGTCTCTCCCTTTCGGTTCGGAGCGGGAGGCGGGACTTATAACACATGTGAGAACCGTAAAGAGGCAACTCACACTGCCGCTCAGCTCCCGTCTCGATCAGGGCTTCACTTGTGTTTTCTGCGACACGTTTTAGATAAAAATCCCTCACTAAATCAGACTGAATCAAACAAAATTCATCTGCAACAGAAAGAAAACTCTCTCATGTCCAGATTGAGCGTGAGTTTGTCTTCCAGGACTCTTTCTCTGTGTTCAAGGAGGCTCCAAACCTCTCGAATACTGAGTGGATTTGTGGAGGAAGCAGCGACTTTTCTTCACATTTAGTCTCTAAAAACATATAAAAATGTTTTGTATCTGATTTGTTCATGGTATTCCTGTTAGCAGAGACGCTGACAGACAGAATAAAAGTCAAATTCTTGCAGTGGTGTCTTTTGTTGACATGTTAAGAGGGGAGATGTTCAGGGCAGTAAACACACTGATGATGAAGGTGAACAAGGCAGTTTATTGATGGATCCGGAAGAGACATCAGGTTTTTACCAAATATTAGATTAAAACTAATATTTGACATAACTTCACAAGTATATGATTCAACAAAAGTGTGCTGTTTGCTGATCAAAGATCAGATGTTTAAAAATAATCAAATAAATGTTAACTTGCTTTTCATACATAACATGACAAAAAATTATAAAATTACATTTCGCTGTGCTCCTTTATGTTGTGTAGGTATAAGCTAGTATGCAATGTTGATTTCTGACATTTGTGCTACTTTGACATTTCTAAAAATTGTAGATAGGCTATATTCATTTTAATAATTA
>NW_023621327.1:0-5592 GCF_014905685.2 Nematolebias whitei
CTAACTTGGTTTAAGTTAGCTTTACATGGCAAAATATAGTTTGGTTCAATTGTCTGTTGTCTTTTAGACGAACGACTTGAGATTGGGTGTTTGGTTTCCCCATAAATGTTTTGGAAGTCTATGGCGAGACTTATCAAAAAGAATTAGCTATCCCCCCGAATAGAATTGTTCGAGTAGGTTCGGCTTAAGCGTTGTGAGATCAATGTAGATTATGGTACTTAAGGTAGCAATAATATACATTGACTCCGCAAAGATTGCAATTTAATGAATGAACTGCATGTTGGCATGGTTAAAGGCCTCTTAGTCTCTAACTTAACTACACAACAAAATTCATTCTTGCCTGGGGTGTTCAAAAACAATACCAAAAACCAATTAAACGATGTCTCAACATCGACAAAAACAGTGACTAAGCAACCAGTTAAACAACGTTTCAACATCGACAAAAGCAGTGATTAAGCAACTAGAAAACGACGTTTCGGTGCGCCACTCACTCTGAATGTCAGATTTGATCACGTTATCGCGTCTGGTAGCATTATCCTAACTGGCGTCACCCCCCTTCGGTCATGGGAGACCGCGAACACGGGTGAGGACGTCGCTCCATGAGCTAAAGTTAGGTTGTCCTTGAGTAGTTTTAACTGTTTGCGCAGCTGAAAGAGGACTTTTAGGTCTGGATCGGAATCCAGTTTGACTTTCGATGGAGTGTATTTGTCTGGGTCAGTCAGATACAGTATCATCGAGTTAATTGTAGGATCATCCAACTTCTGAAGTTGGATGATGTCTGGGTCAGTTGAAAGTGACTTTTCATATTTTAAAAGAACTTGGCGAAGTTTGTCTCTTTCTTCATCAGATGTCAGAGCGTCGGCTTGGGCGACCACCTGTTCAATCTGTGATGAGACTGATGAGGGCTCTTGCTCCATGGGGAGCTCTAACGAATCCTTTTCTGAGTCGTCGGACCTGTCTATGGGTAAGACACCATAGGTTTGTGGTCCTTGGTCGACATCATTGGTTGAGAAAAGAGCGATGGCCTGTGATGGTTTCGTGAAACATACTGGCCCAGCTTCTTGACTCGGTACCAGGTTATCTGGGAGTCCTCCCAGAACTGGAATGCCTAGTTCAAAATCATGAAAATCAGGTTCTGAGTTTTCAGTTTGCGATGACTCGTCATCGTTTGTGTGTGAGTTTACCCCCCCTTCGTCCGATGAGGGGTTGTTGGAGGCAATAACAACAATGTCTTGGTGTGTTTCACCGACATCTGTAATGTTGTCATTCGCGCCGTCAGAGTTAGTAGCGATCGCATCACTACACAGTGCTCCTGGTCGGGTTCCCATTTCAGCGTGTATCAAAGTGTCTAAAAACCTTTGTATTTCCTCTGTCTCTTCCGAGCTCAGAGGTTTAGGGCCTTGTTCCTGGAACTTTTGTGATTTTTTCGCCTCGGGACGTTTCGTCCGAGGTGGGAGGCGGCTAGGTACGTCTTTTGGGGGTTCCTCTTCGGATTTCCCCTGATAATATGGGTCCTCTTGGATCCCATATCGTTATGTCCTACGCATGTCCCATATACGATAATCACGTTCATCCTCTGAAAGAGGAGCCTTTTTGTTCCAGCGTGCACCTTCAGTACGTGGTTCGTTAGTTTGAAAATACTGCCTTTTCTCGCCTGTTTTAGGAGGAGGTGGATACGCGCGCCTTCCTTCCATTCCTAGGGAGTGGGGTTTAACCTTTATACCAGGAAACACCTCTATGGGCGTCTTAGCATGAGAACGTACCTCAAACACATTCACAGCACACTGTTTAATCTCATTTATGGATTTTTCTCTGAAATTTGCCATAATTTGTACTGACATGCGTATGTCAGTGTGGAGATTTTTGCTGAAAACATATTTAAAATTTTCCTCTTCCTCCATTCCGGTTTCATTTCTGTAACCAAAATAAGCTTGGAAGATTCTTTTGTAATAGATCTTTGGATGTTCATTCTTTCCCTGCTTGACCTTGTCAGCGGCTGGGAAACCAGCAGGTCCCGTGCAGGGGTCGTACTCTCTGATCAAAGCCTCACACAGAAGGTTGTAATCCTTTCTCGTTGCATCAGGTAGACGCTCGATGAAGGCATACACCTCTCTGTCTGAAGTGAGCCGTATCAGACTGATCTTATCCTCTACCGTAGCATTAGGATAAGATCTCAATCTGAACTCCAGATCTCTGAGGTACGCTTTTGTTCCAGATGAGCCCATCGGTCCAGGTACAAAGCGTTGTACATATTTTGAGAGTTCTAGCAGAACATCCATTGAAAGAGGAAGTTTCCATGCACTCTGTTGCATGTTTTGTGGAGGAGACCTGTTCAGGTCTGTTCCTGCCACTTTAGGTGAGGGTGGATTACGAGCAGGAGGTGCAACAACATCTTTCTGAGGTGTTTGTGGGTGACCTGGACTCTGTCCACGGTCTTCTCTGAGTTCCGGACAAACTCGCCCCACGTCAGAACTTTTATTTGTTGCTGCGGCCAGTTCCTCCTCACAAGCCTTCAGGCGTTCCTGCGATGACCGACATTCATGTCGTGAACGCACAACTTTTTCCAGTAATATCTGTTTATGCACTTCGAGTCTGTGCAGATCTTTGTTAAGCACATCTATTTTGCTATTCAGCGAATCAATTTCTGCATTTGCATTTTGCTATGATTGAAACATCTGTTCAGAATGTTTTTTTGTGAGGACTTCGTGTTCACTTTTAAATTGAAGGAAGTGTTCTTCAATTTTCTGAACCACCTCTTTTTCACTGTCTAACCTTATTGCAAGGTAATCAGCATTCTCAACAACTGTATAGAATGATTCTTTCAGCAATATTGCAATTTTAGCCAGCTTTTCATAACTTGACTTTGTAATTTCTGTAGAGGTCACACTTTCTGCAACCTCCTTCAGATTGTCCAATAACTCTTTTGGGTTCATGCTCTCCGCCTGTTTCATATATGGATGTAAGGACGCTGTCAACAGCTTCAACGCATTCTCCAGGCAGTCCGTCATCTCATAAGGATCAAAGTCTTTTTCTAACACACCTGTCATGTTCGTTCACTGTGTAGCACTTTATCTGTTTAAAACAGTTGCAAGCTTCAGATATTTTTACAGGTAAATAATTGTATTCAAATGTCAATGAGTGTCACACTATTTTTGCCTTGGGTTTACACTAAAGTACTGTTATAAGTCACCTTATTCAAATGTGGGTACCTTTCTGTAGGTTTTACCCCAATTCATGAATATTTAAGTAAATGCTCTCTGGCAGTGTTACTTTTTATGTGCTTATTTCTTAACAGATACTAGATTACCAAGCTCTTTTTAGTGTATTTTACTCTAAAGCACTGAATTTTTAATAAACCTGCAATTTTTCTAAAAAGTTTCACAGCAAATCAGTTTAAAGACACTTTTTAAACCGTTCTGTTCCAGAAATTTGCTATTTTAACAGTTACTCATAGAACCAAGTGGTGAAAAGAAAAAGAAAAGTTGATGATGTGTCAGGATTAATCAGTCTTTCTTCAGAAAAACTGTTATTACTCCTGTCCTCCTGTCAGTGACTTCTATTTAAAATTAAATAGGAAGATGTATTTTTAGGTGGCAACTTAAACAGAAAAGTTTCTTTTTCCTGATAAGTTTACTCTTATTTAGTGATTTTGCAATTAAACGTGTATTATCTTTCAAGCAAAATGAGTAAACTTTTCAACTCTGTGAATATTTGAACCGTATCTTTTAAAAAGTTTCTAATTTTTCATTTTGTCCCTCCTTGTTTGAGGAATTCAGTGAATGAAAATGTCCTGGTAAATGCCTTTTTTTGCATAAATACCTCTTACTTTTTTAAGTGCAAGATAACAGTGATTATTCAGCTAGAGGAAGTTTGTTAACTCAAAGTTCGTCTTACAGAGAAAAAAAAAACATTTAATTTCACTAAAATACCTAAAACTGAAGTGAAACCGTGAATTCAAGTTTCTCCAGGAGGTGGCAGTGTTTAGCTTTTTACCAGCAGGAGTCTATGACGACTTCCTGTGACGTTCGGTTGACATCCTGTTTTTAGCCGCTTAGCTTAAAGTTAGCTTCGGCTAAACTCGGTTAAAATCAACATTTCTGAACGAATTTAAGCGTAAACGTGGCGTTCTTTCAACAAGCACAACTTTTTAGCATGAAACATGAGTTTTTTTTGGGACATATGGCAGCTTTATTTAGTGATTTTAAGCACGGCAAAGCTCATTTCCGACATGGAGGAAGTGACGTGACACGTCACTCATCCGGTCGTTAGCTGTTAGCTTAAAATTAGCATCGCTAGCGTTGTTCAAAAACATCATTTAATGACGGATTTTAAACTCTAACGTGGCAAAATTTCAGCGAGTATGCTTCGAAGAACTTAACCAGCGTATCAAAATACACTTTAAAGCGCTTTTCAGCTTTAAAAAGCAGATTTTATTTCCCTATGAAAACGAGTTTTCATATCCGGGTCACGTGACTGAAATCACCAATGACAGAGCGGCACGGGGGTGAGAGGAAATGACGTAGGCACGTCATTCACTTTCTCAGCAAATCAGAGCGCTCCACAGCAGCAAATTCAACCAATCACGAAGCGTTTTTCCCAGCTAGCATGTTAGATTTAGCCTGAAATAAGTTCGTCAACTTTCTGTCTTTTAAACTGTCAAAATGCACTTTTTCTGTTAAAAATTGTAACGAATCAATTCTGAGTTGCACGGAGTCTGCTACTCCGGTCTCAAAACGTCTTTCTAGCTATTTAAACAACTCGTCCGAACTTTTTCAGAACCAAGCCGGTACCAGAACCGCGTCTGGACCGTCTTTAAACAGAATGAAGCGTTTCCACCCAAACCCAGCTTTTAGTTACCATAACAGGCGTACAATTTCAGCTTTCATAAAGACTCAATGACACTATTTCAGCTTTCATAACATCGCCAGCGTAACACAGCGTAAACATGCAGAGCCAAGCTCCAAGCGGCGCAGCTTCAGAGGCGTTTCAGCACAGCTGACAAACTGTTATTTTTCATGCCAACATGTAAAATCAATCTTTACACGAATACACAGTCATTTATGAACCGTTACGGGCCACCAGATGTAGTATGACATATGCAGGATATATTCATACATTTACGGGTTCTTCATTTTTCTGACTGTGTACATGTCGTGCATTGAATTTAATCAGAAATGTAACGAGAGACATTATTTATCTTTGACCCATCAAAATGAATGCGGTCATTTATTTGCAGAATCAAAGTTTAACATCAAACATTTACATTAATTTGGCAAAATATGAAAACAATAACATGGCTAGTTTCACAGAAAGTGGGAACAATACGGCGATTATCCTCACTTTTCAGCAGAACAGCAGACATCAATCACATGGCGGTGATTGAGAACTTTGCTTCAGACATTTCTAAAATATCTGTAATGATTTTAGGAGAAAGGAGAGTTTAAGATGGAAAATGGAGATTTATCTTACAGAGAGATGTGGGAGGGAATTTATCTGTTTGACCAGAATGGGCACGCTCCTTCAGATCTCAGCTTGGTCACGGTATGCTTGGTCGAAATAGAACTTTTACCTGGTTGATGATAGATCAGGTCG
>NW_023621328.1:0-607 GCF_014905685.2 Nematolebias whitei
TTTCTGATTTTCTGTCTTTGAATGAGCAATGTAAGTGGTCCAAGGTCGGAGTCAAACGCAGACCAGTTGTTGGAACGAGCTGTCATGTTTTTACATCCTCTCAGACGTAAATAGAGAAGCTGGCACCTGTTTTTCCGCCAACTCGTCTAAATATCCCTCTCGTCTGTCTAAAAACATTTTCAATCTGTTCCATAACATTCTTGCTGTTTTCTGACTCATAGTGACCTCTTACGTCACAAAACACACCCCTGTCTGGTCGATATTGACCAATCAGAAACTCCCAAATGAACCGGAAATAGAGCTCTTTAAAATGTTGGTAC
Source organism: Nematolebias whitei (assembly GCF_014905685.2). Lineage (NCBI taxonomy): Eukaryota > Metazoa > Chordata > Actinopteri > Cyprinodontiformes > Rivulidae > Nematolebias > Nematolebias whitei. Next base: position 321 of record NW_023621328.1, read on the forward strand.
TTCCTAGTTAAAACCAGTCTCAGAGAGTGTCGAGAGAGGGTCGAGAGGCGTGTGGAGTTTCCAGTCGAGTTTGCAGTCGAGTTTGGAGTCGTTGCAGCTCCCGTGCTGGGAAACAAGAAGATCCTGACATGACCACAGAGCTCTTCCGAGTCTTATGGATTATAACATCTTCCACCTCTGAGTGGAACTCTAACGGACTCCACTCAGGTGAAGTCCACTTGTGAGGTGAACTTGTGTCGAACAAGCACCGTCACTACTTCGGACGATTCACAGCTGTTCCTACGGAG
>NW_023621328.1:707-3659 GCF_014905685.2 Nematolebias whitei
AAACTCCCAAATGAACCAGAAATAGAGCTCTTTAAAATGTCGGTACTTCCTAGTTAAAACCAGTCTCAGAGAGTGTCGAGAGAGGGTCGAGAGGCGTGTGGAGTTTCCAGTCGAGTTTGCAGTCGAGTTTGGAGTCGTTGCAGCTCCCGTGCTGGGAAACAAGAAGATCCTGACATGACCACAGAGCTCTTCCGAGTCTTATGGATTATAACATCTTCCACCTCTGAGTGGAACTCTGACGGACTCCACTCAGGTGAAGTCCACTTGTGAGGTGAACTTGTGTCGAACAAGCACCGTCACTACTTCGGACGATTCACAGCTGTTCCTACGGAGACGCTGAAAGGGTGCGTTGAATGGACTTTCGTACCGGTGGAGACATCTCCAGGTAAAAGAGTTGATTCTATCACCTAAGTGTACTGGGGAAGAAGCTGAGAAAAGCCCGGAGAGTGCCGTTCTGATGCTGACACAAACAAACCCCCTCACCCATCTTTTTCTCCCTCTAAACTTCATCTTTCCATCTTTAAATTCTTCTATCAGGTAGAAATCATTCCAGATATTTTAGAAATGTCTGTGTAAAGTTCTCATCCACCGCTGTGTGGATAATCAAAATTGTACAGTTTGCTAAAATTAGCCATGTTGTCATTTTCCATATTTTGCCGATTAATGTAAATGTGTGATGTGTTAAACTTTGATTCTGTTAATAAATGACCACATTCATTTTGATGGGTCAAAGATAATTAACGTCTCACGTTACATTTCTAAATTCAATGCACATTATATACGGTCCAGAAAAATGAAAGAATCCGTTTAATTGATGAATATATCTCATGCATATGTTCATCTACATACTGGTGGCCCGTTACGTGTTCATAAATGGACTGTGTATGCGTGTAATAATTGATTTTACATGTTGGCATGAAAGAAAAATTGCAGATTATGCTGTGAAAAAGTGCAGATTTTGCTGTGATGGAACGCAGCGCAGCTGGGACGCTTGGAGAAAGCGCAGCGTGTTGAGCTGCGATGCTCAGAGACAGCTCACGGAAATGTTAGCAGCTTGTGGTGTTTTGAAAGCTGAAGTTGTGAGTCAACGTGTCTGTTTGAAAGCTGAAATTGTACGTCTGTTTTGTGTGACAAATTTGCTGAGCTGTGGAAACGCTTTATTCTGTTTAAACTGTGTTCCAGACGCTGTTCTGGTCCTGTTCGGTTTCTGAAAAGTTTGAATGGTTGGTTTTAAATGGTTGGAAAGACGTTTTTAATGCCGGGGCGCCGACTCCGTGCAGCTCAGAGCTTGATTCGTTACATTTTTAGCAGAAAATGGTGCATTTTGACAGTTTAAAAGACGAAAAGTTGACGGACTTGTTCAGGCTAAATGCTACATGCTAGCTGGAAAAACGATCTGTGAATGGTTGAAAACGACCGTGTGTAACGTTTTGATTGGCTGAGAGACGTGTCAGGTCGTAAAGCCCACCCCCGTGCTGCTCTGTCATTGGTAGATTCAGTCACGTGACCCAGAAATGAAGCTCGTCTTCTTAGGGAATTTTAATCTGCTTTTTAAAGTTGAAAAACGCTTTAAAGTTGATTCTGATCCGCTGCTCAGTTCCTTTAAAGCCTAATTGCTGAAATTTTGCCACGTTTGAGTTTGAAATCCGTCACTAAATGGTGTTTTTGGACCACGCTAGCCGGTGCTAATTTTAAGCTAACAGCTAACGACCGGATGTCACCGGATGCCACAGGAAGTCATAGCGACTCCTACTGGACATCACTAACAGTGTCTGGGTTTAAATGAAATAAGGTTATGCTGCCACCTCCTGTGGAGACTTGATATCACAGTTTCACTTCGTTTCTAGGTTATTTTGAGTGGAATTAAACGGTTTATTTTCTGTAAGACGAATTTTTGAGTTGATGAACGTTCCTCAGGTTGAATAATCACTGTTATCTTACATTTAAAAAGTAAGTAAGGTATTTATGCAGAAAGGCATTTACTAAAAACTTTTATTCACTGGTAATCCCTCTGATGGAGGTGCAAAATAAAAAGTTAGAAACTTTTTAAAAGATACAGATACAGATATTCACAGAGTAGAAAAAGTTTACTCATTTGCTGGAAAGATAATACACGTTTAATTGCTAGATCATTAAATAAGAGTAAATATATCAGAAAAGAGACTTTTCAGATTTTATTTTACCACCTAAAACACTATCTTGATGGCAGGAGAAGACGTAAACACTGACCTCTTGCACTCCCAAGATGTCATCCAAACAGCTTTACATATTTTAACAAATTCAATTGTTGGTAAGCAATTAGAGCAAGTAGAACAACTTGATGAAGCTCAAAGAGCTGCAGAACTGATAAGTTTATCAAAAGGAGCTACAGTGTCAGAGGATAAAAAATCGAGCCGTGAACGGTTAGCAAAAATTTCTCTGCTCCTCAAAGGGGAATTGGACCATCAGGTTGCACGAAATGTCATGCTATCCAGAGGATATGCATCTGCAAAGGAGAGGTGTGACAAATTGATGAATGAGTCTGAATTGGAGGCAGAAAAAGTGCAAGGTGAGAGGGACCTCTCACGGACTGAGCTGTCATTACAGGCTCAATCATTTGAGGAGAAGATTAGGGATAAAGACCGTGTGTACCAAGCTGTGTGTTCGGACAATTATGTGCTACAACAACAGTTACAGCTCGCATCAAACGAGCTAGAGGAATGCAAAGTGGAAAAGGCGGGATTGCTCCAACATTGTGTGCGTTTACAAAGTGAATGTCAGACATCACAGGAGCGCCTGAAAGCTTATGAGGAGAATCTAGCCACAGCAACAAACAAGATTTCTGACGTGGGGCGAGCTGGTCTGGGACTCAAAGACGAACAAGGTCAGGGTCCGGATCACCCACGACCACCCCAGAAAGATGTTGTTGCACCTCCTACTCTTAGCCCCATTCTGTCACCCCCACCCCCATCT
>NW_023621328.1:3669-5592 GCF_014905685.2 Nematolebias whitei
TTGCACCTCCTACTCTTAGCCCCATTCTGTCACCCCCACCCCCATCTCGGGTGGTAGGGACAGACCTGCACCGACTTACACCTCCTACTCTTAATCCCATTCTGTCACCCCCACCCCCATCTCGGGTGGTAGGGGCAGACCTTCACCAATTTGCACCACCAACCACGCAAGTGAGACCGTTGATACTGTCTCCTTCAATGGATGATTTGCAGAAAATCTCAAAATATGTACAACGCTTTGTACCTGGACCGATGGGCTCATCTGGAACAAAAGCGTACCTCAGAGATCTTGAGTTCAGAGTGAGAGGTTATCCTAATGCTACGGTTGAGGATAAGATCAGTCTGATAAGGCTCACTTCGGACAGAGAGGTGTTCACCTTCATCGAGCGTCTACCTGAGGCAACGAGAAGGGATTACAACCTTCTGTGTGAAGCTTTGATCAGAGAGTACGACTCCTGCACGGGACCTGCTGGTTTCCCAGCTGCGGACAAGGTCACGCAGGGCAAAACTGAACATCCAAGAGTTTATTACAAAAGAATCTTCCAAGCTTATTTTGGTAACAGAAATGAAACCGGTATGGAGGAAGACGAAGGTTTCAAATTTGTTTTCAGCAAAAATCTCCACACTGATTTTAAACGATCAGTACAAATGATGGCAAATTTCAGAGAGAAATCCATCAGTGAGATTAAACAGTGTGCTGTGAATGTGTTCGAGGCATGTTCTCATGCTAAGACGCCCATAGAAGTGTTTCTTAGTGTAAAGGTTAAACCCCTCTATCTTGAACTGGAAGGACGGCGTGCTTCGCCGCCTCCTCCCAAAAAAGTTGAGAAAAGACAGTCTGTTCAAACTAACAAACCGCGTCATGAAGGTGCATGCTGGGACAAAAAAGCTCCTCTTTCAGAGGATGAACGTGATCATCGTAAAAGGGGTGAGCGTAGGACGCAAAGATATGGGAACCGAGAGGACCCATATAATCAGGGAAAGTACGTAAAGGAACCCCCAAAAGACGTACCTGACCGTCCCCCACCTCGGACGAAACGAACCGAGGCGAAAAAATCACAAAAGTTCCAGAAACAAGGCCCTACACCTCTGAGCTCGGAAGAGACAGAGAAAATACGTAGGTTGTTAGAAACTTTGAAACACACTGACACGGGAACCCAACCAGGAGCACTATGCAGTAATGTAATCACTAGTACATCTGAGGGCGCGAATGACAACATTACAGATGTCGGTGAAACACACCAAGACATTGCTGTTATTGCCTCAAACAACCCCTCATCGGAAGAAGGGGGGGTAAACACACACACAACCGATGACGAGTCATCGCAAGCTGAACACTCAGAAACAGCTACTGCTGTGCTGACGGTTCAGACAAGCCAAGATTACACAGACAAAGCTGAACGCGTGAAGAAGCGTCAGAAAAAACCCAAGAGGTTTCTGTGTAACTTTATCAGAAGGGGGGTCGCCAAAAAGGCGTACCTGTCAGTGACACTCGAAGGTGTCCTCACACACGAAGCACTTCTGGACGGTGGGGCAGACATAACAATTATGTCAGCTAAACTGTTCGAGGAGCTGAGGACAGCCGCTGCCGGTGTTGACAGAATAATACCTCTCTCTGAATGTGCTATAGAAATGCAGGGTCTCTCAGAGAAGAGAACAACCCTGACAGCTATAGCAATGGTTCACATGCAGATTGGCAAAATGACACTGTACCACCCGGTACACGTGTCTCGTGTTGACTCATTCCCATTTTTGGTTGGCCAGGATTTTATAAATCGCTTCGACGCGATTATAGATTATGGTGATCAAACGATGTGGACAAAAGTGAGCAAACCACTGCCAATAGATACGCCTCCGGAGTGTAACACAGACTGCCCAACAGCAGGTACCGCGGAAGGCGCAAAGGACTCCTCAGCCGAGGACA